>NW_009230121.1:47314-51224 GCF_000690835.1 Fulmarus glacialis
CCGCGGAGGGATCTCTGCGCAGCGCCCCGCAGCCGCCCAGCGGGAAGGAGCTCAGGGAACACCAAATTGTTGGCAGGCTTCCCCCCCTCCTCCGTGTCCCCCTGAAAGGCCCGGCAGCTGCGTGGCAGCATGGGGCAACACCGAAGCCGAAGAGGAGAATGAGGGTACCTCGCTCCGGAGACAGCCCGGGGTTTGACGGGGAGCACCTGGCCCTACTTCGGCACCTGAACACGGCCACGGGCGCCTGAGCCGCGTCAACACGCCAGGAGCGGTGGCGAACCTGCATTGCAAATCTGTACGCAAAGGACCGGTGGGGAAAGACTCAGGGCCTGATCCTGCTGTTCCAGGTGGCACCGGCGCTGCGATTTGCCGGCAGCAGGGTGGCTGCCGGGACCCTCCGTCTGACGGCTGCGCCCAGCAGGCGTGCGGTCGTACGCCGTCACGCCCGGGCTCACGCTCAGGATGCACAGGCTTCGCTCCACCAACACGGCTCTCTGCCGCCCGGGCTCTGCTCCACCACGGCCCCGCAGCACCTGCCCGGGCACCCATCTGAAGGGGCTGAAGGGCTGAAGGACAGCTACGGGATGGGGCAGCGGCTTTGGCCGGGCAGGGTGCTGAGGAGGCAGCCAGGCGATATTCTGCTCCGTTTCTGCCTCAAGCGGGGCACGGTCAGTGCTACAGTTGAGAAACAGGGCTTTTGTTTACCTCACGCTGGGGTAGTTCGTTTTTTCTCTGCTTCATTTACTTTCCTTATTAATTTTACTGGCTTTCAGCATGCTAGGACTGTGTGAAACCAGTATATGCAAAAACATGAAAAGGAGAGATGAGTTGCCAGAACAGAGCAGGTGACTCTCTAGCCCAGCTCATTGACAGTACTTGTCTTTGAGAGCGGCTGGCATGGCACACTTCAGGAAAAGGAGAAGCACTCCTGGAAGGTCCAGGGCTGGGCTGCCCTACTCCTTGGGGAAATGTCTGGGTAGGGCACACGCTCAACAAATCCACATTTTGGCAGCTGCATTGGTCTCAAGAGTTGTGGCAATTATCCTCTCTGAGGATCTGGCTCCTAGTGTTTGACCAAAGCAAGAAGAGCCTGCAATCCTTGCGAATCCCTGTCCTACTTAACAGAGTCGAAGAGGACGCTCCTGCTAATGAAACAGCTGTCCCTTTTCAGCCTTTACCCTAGCATCACCTTGTGACAAATCTCCTAGGTCAGACCAAGAGTCATTTTGTCCTCCTTTCATACTAGTTCTTCCTTTTAATAGTGAAAGGAGGATGTTTGTTACACAGGACATTAAAAAAAAAAAAAAGAAAAAAAGCGCAACACACCCTGGGAAATTTGCTTCTTAGAGATCACAACTGTTTGTGTTTCATCAGATAAATTAAGGTAGTTTCAGCTTTATTCTTGTTCTGGCTTCTAATTTCCATAGCCAAAAGCTTGCAGAAGATTTTACATAAAATTTTCTGCTCTGAAAGGAGTCAAGAAATATCTTCATGGCCAGCCTGGTCTTCCCCATAAATTAAATTTGTGCAAAATGATTTTCTCAAAGGTTTAACATGTCAAGTCTCATAAAACGTTTAACTAGATCCTTTCTCTGGTCCTGCCTGTAAGTGGAATTCATTCTTCCATGTTTAAAACATCAGCTCTTTTCCTTAAATGTTGAGAGCCTCTTTGCTCTCCACAGAGATAAAAAAGACAGAACGAATGGATGTATATTTATGTTACTCTTTGGCAGGGCTTTCAACTCTAAATACTGATGTAGGCTTTCTAAGGCCCTTCGTTTAGACCGGTAACTTCCCTCACACTGGAGGTGTGAGTGCACAAAGTCAGTGGCAGCGATTCTCTGCCTCTAGCTCTAATCCCCAGAGCAGAAACGTGTTGGTGTGGATGTGTTTTTAGTGTCTCATAGCAAGTCTAGGGCGACATTTCGAGAGGGACCCTCAGCTCCTATGCAGTTCTGCCTAAAGCACGAGCTGCAGTCTCTTGCCAAGGCACGATCTTGCTCATTAGCAGATGTCATCTCTGCTCTGGTTGAAAAAAAAACAGTTTGGAAAACCATGGAAACGTTGCTGATCCCTGATCTAGCTGCTAGTCCAGCTTCCTCCCTGGCTGTAAATTGCCAAATCTTTAACGTATGGTGGGACCTTTTTGGCTGGGAGCTAATACACGAGGAGAGATGCTGACCACTCTGGTTTTCCTTCCTTTCTGCAAACTTATTTGGAGAGGGGACTGGGGGTGGGAGAGAAAAACAATTTTCCTGAAGATGACTCCATCTCTGTTTCTGATCAAAGCCTGGGTCGGTTAAAGACCAGTGGGGAAGGCTAGAAAGGTTAAAGACCAGGTGGGAACACACCACTGTGCTGGTGTGTTTGGGGGGTTATCTAGCAAGAGACACCGCTCCAGCTTATCAGGGTCACAGAAGGATGTCCTAGCATCCTTTCAGTTTACTGTGTGCTCGGAGCTCTATTCCCTTTCTTGAAATGAGAACAACGAGAGAGAAATAACAGCAGGCTGAAGAGCAATGGTCAGGTGTAAGGGGGGAGGAGGAATATCACCATTACTGTTACTAAAGATTCAGAAAGCAAACTGCTAAGAAATCAGAGAGCAAAAATGTGGTGAATAATTAAAAGTAATTACCTAGCCCCGAAGCAGAGGAGAGGTTGCTTGTTTAGTCAACAGGAAGTCGTGTGTTGGTGTGTACCGATATAAATACATATTTATTTTTTCCATTCACCCTTTGCTCAGAAATTGCATTTTGAAACAAGCGCCGACATCACCAGTTGGTCGGTTCTTACGCTGAACACAAGAAATGCAGACACCTGCTTCCCCTTGCCTCAGGCGAAAACCTCAAGCAGAAAAACTTTCTCTGCTCAACAAGTGCTGATGCACCACGGACACTGACTTGCACAGAGACCTCGAGCAGGGGAACGGTAGAGTTCCTTGCAGTTAGACACAGGCAAACAAATAAGCTGATGTGCTTATTTATTATAAGCACATATATATATAAAATATGCTTATTTAATATAAGCATATATTAAGCATAAACATATATTAAAGTGCTTATTTATTATACGCACATTACATTATATTCTGTGCTCATTCCACAAAGATTCATCACCCTATTTTGAACGACAGACCCAACACATAGGTAACGCACTTGCTCAGGCGCCTCTGCCAGGCAGACCACTCCCATTACTCCAGTCTGTGGTGTAAAAAAAATCCGCACTAGATGTAGAGGCAGCTTGCTGTCTAGGACATGGGGCAAAGGGCCTTGTCCCTAGAGCTGCCAACTCATCTTGTGACGCAGCTGTGGATGCCATGCCTGGGGAGAAGGTTTCAGCAGTTGCATGATAAAGCACTGCCTTTCGTGGTGCGGAATATGCAGCACCACGGAGATATATGAAAGCTGCGAGGAGGTGTATGAGGTGTGCCTGGAGTGGACATCATCTGGAGGGGGGGGTATGATGGGGGCGTTGCAAACGCAAATCTAAAGCACTATGGGATGAGTGTCACTGAGGCTGCATCTAGACGAGAGCAGGGATCCCAGGTCATGAGAGGGAAGTGGGAAGGAGGGAAGGCAGGAGTTCAGGACGCGTGGGAGGGTGGGTTTATGAAACCTGGACCCTTGCGCTGTGCACTGTTGTATACCCCAGGATTGGAGATGATGCCACTGATGCAGAATTGAGGGCATCTTGTTGCTGGGTGTGCACTAAGATTATACGTTATTATGCATTTTACTTGTAATTTGGCTTTCCAGGCTTGCACTGCAAAACCTTTACCTGGACAATTGACTTAACTCGCAGTTTATTTTTGTTCCACTGTTGAGCTTGTTTTGGTGCTGCGGGATGAGGCAAATTAGGGTGAAACTATTGAATTGAGTACACGTTTTTCAACCACAGTCCTGTGAGAGCC
>NW_009230121.1:51286-64776 GCF_000690835.1 Fulmarus glacialis
CAATGACCCTTAATCCTGCCTCTGTGACCCCACAATTTTTTCTCTCCCCTCCTTTATTAATTCCCTTCACCGTGTCTCTAGACAGCAGCAGTTTCATCCCTTGCTACCAGCGACTGACACCTGCTGGGATCACCAGCGGGAAGGGAGGAAAGGGGCTGGGTCGGGTTGAGGAGTTTGAGACCTGGTGAATGGCTTCCCCATCATGAATGCAGGTAAGAAATGTGGCCGAAGTCCAAGTACTTGCACTAAATGTCAAGTGTCTTCTCTAGCTTGAGGCCGTGACATGGTTGGCAGCTTATTGGCAGCTTATCTCATTTACACTAAGAAAAACACAGAGTCTGCGATCAAAGCAGAATGCGCCTTCCCCATACTGAGAGCTGGGGGTGGGAAAGCACCCACCAGAGCTGCTTGCACCCTTGCTGCTTCCCATAGCAGTGCATGCAGCTCCAGCCTCCAGCACGCCCTGCCCATCTGACTTGGCTTCTGCCTCCGTGCTGCGCAGACCTGGAGAACACCCTCTTTTTGCACAGGGAGCTGCAGGCTGCATTCCAGTGTTATTCCGTTCTACAGCTCAGTCCCCTAGTCTGGGCACCCCAGACCCTGCTCCCATCTTCCCCCTCCTTAATGGAAGTCACTGGCTCCGTATCTCTGCAATCATCTGCTAGTCACGGGGAGAAACTCAGTTTTGCACCACAGTTTTTCACAATGAGACTCACCTTCTAGCTGTGGTTATGGTTTCACAGACCAAAGTTGCCTGTTACTAGCTCCTGTTTGTGCAGTTGCTGCAGCTCATGCTACTCAGTGCAAAAAGAGCTTGCACCTGGGGCCTGGGTGGTAAATCCTGATTTTAATTTCCATGTTGTCTTTGGAGAAGTCCTTTGCTGGAGAGGCTAGGAAAGAAGTGCTTGGGAGCTCACTAAAGAGCAGCAGGTTGCATGTTCCTTGGCTTGCAGTCATGTGTTGAGTTCCCTGCAGTTGTACAAGTTTTCTTTGGCTGGAGGTCCTCATGAGCAGCGTTCTTGCATCTTACAAAGTTTTCTTATCAACAAAGCAAGCATTTTCAGAAGATTCAAGATAGCTTTGCTATTTCTTGTTTTTCTCCCTCCAGAGTTCAGAGCTGCTCCTATGCTCTTATCACCGGCCACATCCAGAAGGTTTGTGGGATGCCACCATTAACCTCTACTCCCTAATGCCAAAGTGTCAGACAGTAGAATTAGGGTCTGGCCCCAACACACTGATCCTATTCCAGGGGGCCCAGTGCTCTTGGCAACGGGGGTGGAATGGTAGACCCATCCTGAGGCCAAGGAAGAGAGGGAGAAGGGGGTGAAAAATGATTCTGATTGCATGATGAGGATCTCCTCCTTTGCTGTGACATCTCTGCTGTCTTCCTTCCTTGCTAGTGCACTGCCATGCCTCGCTGCGCTGACTGTTAGCATCAGTTATTTGTTTAGCCATGACCACATGGGAGGCTCCCAAGTTTCTGCTGTAAGCAGTGAGGTCAGAGTTGTGACGCACTTGAGCTAGCTGCCCAGGCAGGGGAGGGTATCCAAGAGTCTGAGAAATTCCCAGCAAATTTCATAGAGTTTAAAAATACCCTTTCATGTTCCAGCCAAAAACATGGGTTCTGCTTGGAGGAAAAGTCTGGTAGAAGCTCCCAGAAAGCAGAGGAGAGAAAGAAGAGGCAGAATCTGAAGGGGAAAGAAAGACCCTGGGAAACTACTGATTATGAATTATTATTATCAGAAATTTTAATTCACTGGTGTCCATTGGTTTTAGACAATGCTCGTAGCATTGCTTCTGCTTCCCACTCAGATGTGGCCCCCAAACCACTATATCTCACTAAAATATACAGCTCTTGCATTCACATACACAACCAGTTAATTTCCCTTTGCCCAGTCTATACTCAACGAGGGGACACCGTGTCCACTCATCTCTTCTATCATTTCTGTGCAGGTACAGGTAGGGTAGGGCACAGGCACATTTATTTTAAGGTGGCTAGCTTGGTCCCATCCTGATTTGGAAAACTGGTGACAAGACCAAAAAAGCTCACAGACTGGAGAGGCAAAAATCTCCCCTGAAGCAGTGCCCCTGGGGACTGTCAGGGAACAGAAATGGCAAAAGGGCTTGCAGAGACTATGGAGAGTTCAGATGCCTTTCCTAAACTAAACCAAAGGGAAACTACAAAGATACCAGCGGATGGTTAGGAGAAATGGTGTAATGATGGTGCTGGGCTCAAGCAGAGCTGATGAGAAAATTACTTGTGACCACGGTGTGGAGAATCTCAGGAATGACTACATTCACACTACACCAGGCAGAAAATAAACTCTTTTGAACCCTTCCTCCACAACAAGGACCAGGCTGGAGGCTAAGTCTAGGCTGTGGAAGAAAAGAGGTTTTGTTTGTTAATCCATAATAATGGCCAAGGCAGCTTGCTCCAGCTGATCTGTGCTATTTGGGTACCAGACGAGAGACAAAGTGAGGTGTAAGCATTTTCTAGTGGGTGTGTTTCTAATACCATCTGACCTTGGTGCTACAAGGGAACAGTCAGAGCAGTAAGCCCCACAGGAAAGGCTTTGTAGGTACAAGGCACCCAACACAAGAGGTGGCATGCTGACACGTGCATCAACGCGAAACCAAAACCTTGGTCAAGACGTCACGTTGGTAGGCTGTGCTGGCTATCATGTCGGAAGCAACTGCTGCTGCTGCACATGCCACTGCTGCTCCAGCCGCTGAGGCATTCGCTAAGAAGCCAGAGAAGGTGGCAGGAGGATCCAAAACCCTGCAAGCCCCCAGACTCCAGCGGGGCTGATGATGAGGGCGACGACTGTCTCCAAGAAGCACAAAAGAACTTTCTCTCACCACTCTGAAAGGGAACTGAAGTCTACGCAGTACAGAAGGACAACAGCTGCACAAGGCTGGGCCTCAGGAGCCTGGACAAAGGCAGCACAAGAGGACTTGGTACTTCTAGCTCCTTTAAACTCAACAAGCCAAGAGGAAGAAGGCAGCAAAGGCCAAGAACCGCCTGACCCTTGACCAGCACTGCCCAGAAGCCCAGATTAGCTGTGGCTGTGAAGGAAATCCCACGGCAAGCCAAGAAACTGGCAGCCACCGTGGCCAAGAAAGCAGGCTAGAACTTAGAGAATATGAGCGCTGACAGACCAAAAAAGGCAAAGATCCAGCTAAGGGCAAGACCGTGAAACCCAAGGCTACCAAACCCAAGGCAGAGAAATCGAAAGTGGCCTCAGGCTGAGAAGGTAGTGCACAAGAAGTAGGTGCTGTATGAGCACAGACAAAGTGTCCTGCTTCAGGGACACAGAGCGTAAATCCTTTAATTGCAACATTGATTTTCATCATGTTTTGCATTTTTAACGCAGTTTCCCCAAAGGAAGATAATTAATTGTAATCATTAAAATTCCTTGTTTTGCAATAAAACTGAGGCTTTATATGAATTAAATGTTTCTTCTTGCTATTTTCTTCAATTGCCTGCAGCAGTATTGTAGGGGAGATGGAGACAGAGTCTTCTCAGAGGTGCACAACAAAAAGAATAGAGGCAACAGACGAAAGCTGCAACAAAGGAATTTCTGATCCGACATCAGGAAAATATTCTCCATCTTAAGTGTGGTACAGCACTGGAACAGGTTGTGGATTCTCCGTCCTTGTTGACTTTTTCAAAATTCGGCTGGACAAGGCTCTGAGCAATCTGATTAGGTTTGAAGTTAGCTCTGCTCACTAACTTTCAATGTAATTTTATCTATGATCTTGACTGGGAAGGTATACTATCTCAATAAGGACCATTATTTAAAAAAATGCACAGCTTCATGTACATTTATTCTTATATTTAAGCAGGTGAGTTCTCACATTACTTATTACTTAGGCACATTGAATTACATATGCTTATTTATTACAACGTTTTGTTAATGTCTAATTTGTGACAAGCTGTATTTGTATGGAAATTGTAATCTTAGTAAAATGCCCGAAACAGTATTCTGAAAGAGAAATTTATTCATTAAATGAAGCTTTGCTCTGCTGATGACTTTCACCAATTCATTTTTTTTATATACTTCAACACAGTAGCAACAAGTACATGCAGCTTGCATTTTAACTGATATAATTTATATTATTGAAAACATTTTTATTTGAAAGAATCATTTACATTAATAGCAAAAGTAGACAATCAAATTTATTCATGATGTTTCACACACTTTTTTAATAGTTTTTTTTAATGGACTAAAATCCAGCTTTCTATTTTGTGGGAGTTGATTCCAGCTTGCTACCTTACAAGGGCTAAGGATGGCAGGGACAGAGAGAAACGAAGCAATGTGCTGAAGATCAGAGAGCAGGAGGTGACGAGGAGATCTAGAAATGAAATTCAGATTTCTTGTGCCCCAGTCAAGGGGCTGTTCACAACTGGACAAATGTACACTGTCAAACAATGCCAGACCATGTGGTGCCAGGAGTAAATGTTATGGGATCGTGCACCTTTAAAATCTTCTTTTTTAAAAAAAAAAACAGCTTTTTTTTATTTTAAACTGAAATCCTTTTTGGTTTCAACCCAGCTACTCTTTATGTAATAGAGGTGCTCTTTTTGGATGGGTTGCAAGCACCGCTCCCCCCTATGAAGGACAAGCCCACACCCCAGCCAGCGGTATGCTCTTGAGGGATCCCTCCAAGCTGAGAGGCCTGATGACAACACCTTTTGTTCGTGCTGCAGGTTCTTGTGGACAAGATCCAGGCAACATGGAGCTTCCAGGTGACATGGCAGCTGCTTCCAACAGCCTTCCCGTGCTTTCCCGCAGCACTCCCCTTCCTCCTCGCCTTGTTTCTGCAACCAGGGCCGCCACCTCAAGGCATGCGGTTGCTGTTCCCACAGTACACAAGTTGACCTGAGGTGCCATTCTCCCCTCCCTGCTCTGACTGGCATGTCCTTCCCTTCAGAAAACCCCGATCTTGGCAGCTGAGGGAGCCACAGCGCGTGAGAACCAGAGGGCAAGAGAAAAGGAGAGCTGGCATGGGCCAAGCACCACCCGCAGCCCCACTTGGCAATGCCGTGTGTCACTTCATCGAGGACCCTTCCTGCCGCCCCACTTCAGCCCCACTGTCCTCCTCACCGTGTTTCTTGCTCTGAGATGAACATGCGAATAGAGAAGAAAGGTAAGAGATGAGGAAAACAGAGTCAGAGAACAAAGAGGAGAAGGAGAGATGGGAAGGTGGAACAACCCTTGCTTTCCAGGTGCAGCGGAAACCCTCAGTGCGGCCAGCTCCCCTGAGGGGACTCCAGCAAAAAGTGAGGTACCACTTCAAACCGGAGACCAGGCATCAGAGCACTGGCCGTGAAACAGCAGCCTTCAAATTGGCAACACTGATGGGTACTCAGGAGCCGTGACAGAGAAATGAGCAAGAACAACCATTGTGTGGGAAGCGACTGCAGGCCATCTAACTCCCGCTCCAGGTCAGAAGAGATTATGAAAATCTCTAGATCATGCTTCTAAAATGGGACTCTGGCAGCTTTCTTTGTGGCTAGTCCAACTTCATGAGAAACATACCTAGCTGGAGCTATATTTAAAACCATTTCCCCAGCTTACAAGAGAAGGCAACGTCCAGAGACCAGCAACGCAGCACCATGACCATTCAGGCTGGAATGGCAGGGGAGAGAAATCTGTGTAGGGGATAACTGCTAATGAAGATGGGGAAGCCTGTCTGCGGACTCCAGTACTGTAAGGAAAGGGAAGAATAAACCGAATTACAGAAAGTTGATGGCATATGTTGTGCTCTGCTCCCACAGCTGGTGGAACGTGCCGATAGAGGGACACAGCAAAGGCCAAGAGCTCATGAGTCAGAGCAGGGTCGGGCCTGTGTAGACGGGAGCAACATTTACAGTCACTCGGGCTGAGGCTGTTTTCATTATAACAGCCTGAGATAGGGACACCGCAGCGTTAGCCAGGAAGGAGCATTGATTCTGGGGGGTAGTGTTGTGCAATAACCTGCATTGTGTGGTTTAGTCCTGAAGAACTATGGGACACTGTCAGAGGCAGTTTAATGGGTAATTTGGGCCACAGCCACTTTTGTTCTAGAAATACCATCTAAATGCAGACTTGACTGCTTGCACATGAAGACGCTGCCTAAGGTCGCCCATGCTCTGAGTGCTCCATCTTTTCAACCAAAATATGACGTACAGCCAGTGCCTGATGAATCTATGCAAGAGTCAGAAATTCAATGAAAGAGAAATTTTCCTAATCCTTTTGACCTAGATGTGTAATTTTTAATGTAGTCTTTCAGTTATTCCCATTACTGAGTTAAATGGCTCTAGGGAACAAATTCTTCTTTGCTTATGAGATGATTTATCACAGCTCTTCTCTTATTTCAGCCATCTTACCATTTTACTTGGAGATGGCAATTCTCCACCAGGAGGTCATGGCACCTGCACAGTGAGAAGATGTGTTCTCAGCACAAATCTCATGGCCTGGGAGGAGTTATCCCTGTGCTCAGCAGCTATCAACTGTCAGGAAAATCTAGCACAGCTATCCATGGAAAAAAAATGCTGAACATAATTTTCTGTATCTCTCGAAAAAATGATGACCTCCCAGGAAGACCCGTGATTCACAAGTGAAGGGAGGGTGGCAGCGGAGGACTGGGCTAGCAGGGAGTAAAGAGGTCCAAATGACAGATTTGGGCTGGAGTCAAGTCTGCCCACAAATCTGGAGGAAATACAGCTAGAGACAAAGAAACCCAAACACATGAGAGTTGCCAAGAATAACAGGAAATAAATTTTCTTTTAATATTTTTGTGTGCATTATATAGACCCTAGCATTAAAACAGTGTTCTCCTGGAGAGGAGCACCTCTTCCTGTCCCTGCAGAAAGCAAGCAACAGAAAGGCTTCTAACCATTCCCCAAACTGTATGAATGTTAAATTTCTATATACTGTACAGTAGCTATGTTATACAGTTATATATCTATATCTATATCAGCTTACATTCAACTCTAAATACAGAGTAGAGACTTGGCCTAGTCCAATTTCCAAGAGCTCCCTCTAACATCTCATCTCCATCCCACCTTCCTCCACACAGGCAAATTCCAGCATTGAAGTCAGCGGCTGCCAGTGGCTTGAATGTCTTTGAGATCAAGCTCTCAGTGCCCTCCTTTCTACAGAAACGTGCACGCTCTCAGTACAGAGAAATTCCTCCTCCATTCCCAGTCTCATGAGCCTCCAGTACTCGAGAGGAGCATCATCCTCTGTGCAGGGGTGCGATGCCCCTATATATAGGATGAAATTCTAGTCACCGCGTAACTTCAAATTCTTTCTCCTGTATACTGGATTAATATAGAGAGATTTAGCCCATCTATGGCCAATTTTGTCCTTATATGGAACAAATCTCTGTCTGCACAGGGAGTCTTCCCCTACACAGAGGATGTAACCAGCTTCTTGCTGCATATAGCAGAAATCTGCAATTTTTTTTCTCTTTTTTTCGGAGACATCTGCAAACGACAGCAAACTGTCCCCTATATTGTGTGACCCTGGCTCTGTGCAGCAGACCAGTGCTCCTGCAAGGCTGAATGGTACTCAGTTCAGCAGCAGAGCATATCATGTGACAGGGGTGAATGCCTACTCTAGCAAACTGGCTTTCTGTTAGTTGGGAACAACGCCTAGAGATCCTAGAGACAGGGTCTTGCTGATGTTCTGCTGCAGTGAGCTAAGCTGTTCAGCTCCAGTGCCCCACAGAATCATGCCACTAAGAGTCACATAGAGTGATTAATACACTTCAGACAGCTCTTCCCCACTTACCCTACCCAGTCTCATAGTGAAAACTGCCCGTATACCTGGTAAAGTTCTCCATATATCTGGAAAACAAAGTTCTCGAGCAGACCACAGACATCCAGTGCTACCAGAGTGAATTCTTTTCCCCAGGTTGGCCTGCCTCTATAAGCGCTTATACCTGCAGATACGTTTACCTCCCCACCAGCACCTGGCTCTGTGCAGGTCAGCACAGCCAGAGAACCTGCAGGAAAACCCAGAGATCCCAGATAACGATTCTTCTCCCACATCCCATTCCAATTTGTGACTCCTTTCTGCTTTGTGCAGGAGCTCCCAGGACAGGAGGTAGGAACTCAAGTAGAGATACTGAAAGCAGGCTCAGCAGCTGGAGAGTGTGGAGGTAGCCAGACCAAGACAAGTCACCAGGACAAGCTAATTCATTGCAAGTTCCCAGTACTGCGAGAACACATAGGTTCCTCGTGGGCTCTCTTGGGCTTAGGAGCAGAGGCAGCCATACTTACCGCTCCCTGGAACTTGCCTGGAATGGGCATCAAGAGATTTCTTCAATGGGAAGGGAGGGACAGAATGGGGGAGAGGAGAGGAGGGAAAGGAAGAGGCAGCACTCTGTTCCAACATAATCTTCTTGAGAAAAATATAATGTCATACTAAATCCAGAATTCTTCCTTTTGGTAGCAGTTGTGTGTGAGGGAGGCAATGGGCTTGAGACAAAGAACTTCCCAGAGGTAGTTATAAATGATCTGCTGCCAGACAGGGACAATGAGGTTTGCATTGGGTTGAGGACAGCTCATCTCCCAGTTCTGTCACTTCTCTGAGGCCAGCAGACACAGGAGGGGGCTGTGCTATCACAGAGCAAACTCAGTGGCTCAGGAGGACTGGAGAGGCCCAGGCTGACTAACCATATCCGAACTCTACTGATGCCATGCCAGAAACCTAGGCCAGGAGTCCTAGGGCATAAAGGTTTGCACTCCTCCACATGAGACGCAGCTTAGGGCATCTGTACCGCTGGAGAGGACTACATCCTGTCCCCATGTCTGTCTCTCTGCAGGGGCAAAGCAAGAGAAGATGCAGCACATTTATAAGGACCTCTGGGAAATGAGCAGTTCACGGCCTGCCAAACAGAGTTGGAGAGAAAAGAGAGGAGCATCCCACATCCTCAGCAACAGATTTAGAAGATGACAACAGCCACCATGACAGACTAGCAGAGAGGGGACTCTGTGTACTGCAGCACCTGAAGAAGAGGATGTGGGGAAAGGCAGAGAAGCAAGGAAATGGTGGGGAAATCACAAACGAGAAGGACTTGTCTTGGGTTGTAGGTAGTGGATGACGATTTCTCTTCTCTCCTTTCCTTTTTCTCTCCTACTGTTGGTAGCTCACAGAGCATCAGGCCTGCTGCGCTGCTGCTCCAGGAGTTGTCTGCAAGGGAGATGCGGGGGTTGCCCAGATCGGCGAAGACGTCGAGAAGGAAGGCCAGCCAGCTGGCGACAGATCTCATCTGAAGACATAGCAGACACACACAGGTTGACAGATAATCAAAGCTTCCTTCAAATTGTTCACCACCAGAATAGTTAGAGGTACATCCTTCACTGCATCTACAGAAACTGTTGGAACTGCTGAATCCTCATATACATGAGGCAAGTGAACAAGTCCTTAGGCTTTTATTCATTTCCTTCTTGCTTTATTCATGTACAATACATATTAAAATCACTTGTATTTTGTTGCAACAAAGACTGCATAAGAAATCTAGACTGGATCCTGTTTCTATTCATGAATAGAAATACTGAGAGTTACTCTTTAATCTCAAAGGAATGCAACTTTGAGTAAGGGTGTGTCTGGGGCTAGTAGAGCGTGATCAAGATCAAGGAAGGCAGAGCTCTCATACTTCTTGGTAGTACGGTATCTGCTTCCCAGTGTTTTTCATGCTGCGTACTGGATGCAAGGCTGCATTGCATTAGAGCTCCCCCAAACCAAGTCCAAGGAAACTACTACATATGGATTGGGGTTGGGTAATTAGTTAGCTTGGAGACTCTATCAGATGGCTGCAGCTGTTCTTCTAGGCTAGCTTGTGCTATCACTCACCTTGCATGACCTCATTCTCCTTGCAGACAATGCGAGAGCACACCTCCTTATTTATTATGTACATGCGACGCACACTGAGGGATCACCAGGGACACGCCAAGGACAGGAGCAAAAGGCACAGGGACCCAAAGAAACAAAAAAGGGATACAGGCAATAAATATGTATATTCGCTGATGCGGAGGCAAATTCTAGATTTTTAGGATTAGTTAGTCTAGAATAAGGCTGTTGTCAATAGGAAAGTAATCTTTGTCAAGACTTCATGAAATGGCCAAATATCTTAAATACAGATTACAATATAGTGCACATTACAGCTCCTTAGTGCTGCACAGGTAACAGTTATTAATTAATTAATAGCTATTAATTAATAGGTATTAATTAATCACACTAAAAGGACACACCGAAGATAGGATTCATCTCACCAACTGGTTCCCTGAGGGAACCTCTAGTCTTCAAAGGAAACAACTGCTGAACTGGACATGCTGTTTCTGGAGAGTTTCTAGGGCTTTTCTTAGGGACTGCTGGTTTCTTACCTTGTAACACAGAGGTAGCTGATACACTGCTTTACTGGTTTGTGAACAGAATACAGGCGTGTGCAAGGGAACTTCTCTTCACGACAATCTGGGAACACACACACACACACAGAGGTGCAATACAGCATCATTGGCAGGTGCACACATATAACTTAATCACTAGGTACTGTCCTCCAGGCTTCTAGGGAAGGCCCCTAGCCTCTATTTTCCACTCTCCTGTGAGAGAAGAGGAAAACAAGGCAAACATTTCTGATCCCCTTGCCTCATAAGACAAAAGTAAGGGAAAGTTGAGTGAAATGCAAAACAAGCCCACTGGGAATCCTCAATACAGAAGGCACATGCTGTAAAGGGGACAGACACAAATAAACAAAATGTAAATTGTAGTTGCATGTTTAAGACACGTGTTTCTAATAGGTCTGCAATCTCACATTTCAGGACACAAATTTAGTTCCTTTCTTTTCTGGACAATCAACCCTGTAGCTAACTATGATGGGTTTTCTTGCATTTCCTTCTGAAATGCCAGGTCTTGGCCACTGACAATGACAGAATATTGACCTAGCGTATCTGGTCTGGTGATCTGCCAGTTTCTCCCCTCTCGGACATGCCACCCAGGGGAAGACTTCATGTTCCACTACCGTCATTCTCCAGTACTTCTAACTCAAGGAACAGGGTAAAGGGAATTTTCGAGGAGACAAAGCTCAGTGCTCAGCCAGCACCTGCCTGTAGAGGTAACAGGGTCTGGGAGGGGGTGCAGGCAGCAAACTTAAACATACCTGATGAAGCTGTCGTAGTTTCGCTGTCAGACTGAACTGGAAGACAGAGGGTAGCAAAGTTAGTGTGATTTACCATGATTCCTTCCTAGACAGCAGCTTACTCAAAACAAGTAACTGGAAAGCTCTTTTAAGAGCCCTCCATTGTAACTTTTAATGTGGAAAAAGTTTTCATTGTTACTGACATGAAACCGTAAGAGAAGGTACAAATCCAGTATGAATCTAGTGCCAGCTACCCAGCCAACAATGCTAAAAATCTGTCCCAGCTTTACCAAAAAGCATTACCACTACTCTTCAAAATGACACTGTAAGGGCATCTTGACTTATAATTCAAAAGGTCAAGCAGATGTATTTAGTTGCTGTAATTGCTGTCCATTTAGGCAAGCAGCAAAGGAGCCTGTGACTGCCTCTTACTAAGGAACAGTGACTCCTTTAAGAAACAGCATTCCCAGACTGCTGGTTCTTTAATGTGCATGACAAGGGGTCAAAAGGAGGTTGGTTTGTTGTTCCCTCTGATAAAGCAACCCACCTGCAGTAAATCAGTACATTTTATTATTTACCCAGTGACAAATTGGAAAGGAGCTCGGAGGACTGACTGCCAGGCTCAAGTTTTCATCAACAGTTATAAAGGACTTCCACTTCTCCTGTTCACGTGCCATAGTGTCAGCCAGAAGCATAGACAAAACAGACGGGCGTAGAGAGGAGTCTTTTGGGCGTCTGGGCTATGGTTAGGGGCAGTCAGGGAAGGCAGGATTCTGGGTGTGCAAGGGACTGGGCAAGGAGAGGGAAGGGGGCTCCACAACATTTGGCTGTGAATTGAGAATAAACTCACCAGGACTAAGAAGCACAGGTGGTGTGACAGCTGCAGCTGGAAAAAGAGAAGATGTTCTGAAAGATCTTAATTTGAGCTTTCAGCCTTTTTCCCCCTCCCACAGTTCTACCGATGGCTCCCCCACTCCTGACCAGTAGCCATCCCACATCTGGTTCATAGACAATGCTATGTAATGTTGTTATCTGACTTGTCAGAGTAACTGCAGGCTTTCCCTGTGAATATGCCGGGTGTCCTAGAGCTGATGGGATGCTGTAGAGCAGAGATGGGTCCCATGGCACATCCTTTGTGAAGAGTTTCTTCTTGATCCCTCAACAGCCAAAGTCTACTGTAAAGGCTTCACAGTTAAGTCTTTTCAGGTTTAGATGTAGGTTAGCCACCGCCAGTTTGGTCTGGACACCAAGTCTTATCTACGCTCCTACAGACTGTCAGGTCTCACACATTGAACACGAGACTGACACAGGTTGATTTCACCTCCCATCCCCACCAGGAAGATCATGCACCTTGCATATACAATATTGGGCTTCCACTTTTCTCCTCCAGTGTTGTCCCAGACAGCTGGTCAGCTTGACCCACAATACTCCAGCCAGCTGATGAGCAGAGTCACATGGCAGAGGAGAGACCATGGAACTGCTGTCCTGGAGAACAGGACACCACTCTCAGATGAGCTCTCCTACACAGCACACTTCCCAGCAATAGCCAAGCGCTGCTGCCTCTCCTTTGTCTTTTGAACCATATCATCGACCAGTTGTGTTCTCCCTCTCCCTGCCCTGCCTGGTCCCCCCCACCTCAGAGGGATGTGTTTGAGAGACTGCCCCAGCAGAGAGAGAAACCATCGCCGAGGCCAGTGGTGCCGGATTTGAAACAGGCCTCATATGGAAAAAGTGGGGAGGCTCCCTCTTGAGCCTCTGGCTCTCTCCTCCATTCCCCATTGTGAGTCTGCAGGATTAGCCTGTCTTGTAAATGCCTACACTCCCATCAGCTCTGTGTCCTTCCCCTGGGGCTACCTCCACAGCAAGGTTTGGCTCTCTAAGGAGGCACATTGCATGCTACAAGTGTCCTCCATCCACCCTATCTTTCGTATACATTTTGCTGCCCCCCAGTGACATAGCTGCAGGCACGGCAGGGAAGACAGTACTAAAAGAAGAATATTTCCACCTCCCCATCCCACCATTGCTCAGAGTTTGCTTTATCACCATCTTTCGGGTTTTTTGCCACCTCTGTCTTCTGAGCACTCAAGCATGGCCGCTAGCTGTCAGCAGACACAGACACAACCTGTGTCCCAGTGCTGCCCAGTTAACTGGTGAACCTGACCAATTTATCTCCCTCATCATTTACTCTCTTCCTTCCTGCAACCTTCTCTGGAAGCCCAGGCTGCGTGAGCTTCGGGTTTCATGGCTTCCTGCAGTGCAAACAGCTTCAGAGAGCCCTGGTACACCAGGTGAGATTGGCATTTCCTTGGAGAACAGGCCATTAACCCACTCCAAATTCATAGAATCATAGAATCATAGAA
>NW_009230122.1:0-2746 GCF_000690835.1 Fulmarus glacialis
TCCTGACTGGATCAACCTGCTGCTCATCGGGGCTTTCTCCAAGAAGCCCTGGGGTGAGGAACCACCCCCTACACCCCCAGTGCCTGATTTCTTGCCCTTCACGGTGCAGACGGATGCCGCCCCTGCCGGGCTACCCCCCTCACCGAGGGCCATGGAGGTGCCCGGGCGAGAGGTGGGGGCTGCTGGCGAGGGAAGCGAGGACCCGGCTCGGGGGGGGTGGCACAAAAAAGGAGGAGACCTTCCGCCCGCGAGGCCTGGGCTCCCTCTTCCCCTGCGAGGGTTTGGAGTTGGAGTCCCCCGATGCGGGCCAGGACACGGACCTGCTGGCACCGTCGCCCGCGGGGGAGTTCCTCAGTGAACCCCTCCAGGAACACACCTCTGCTGTGCTGGAGGGACCGGCCACTTCAGAGGATGGCATGGGGGACCTGGAGGAGGGCATTGCCACCAGCTCGGATGCTGCTCCCTCTTCCCCTGCGAGGGTTTGGAGTTGGAGTCCCCCGATGCGGGCCAGGACACGGACCTGCTGGCACCGTCGCCCGCGGGGGAGTTCCTCAGTGAACCCCTCCAGGAACACACCTCTGCTGTGCTGGAGGGACCGGCCACTTCAGAGGATGGCATGGGGGACCTGGAGGAGGGCATTGCCACCAGCTCGGATGCTGGCCTGCTTCCCACCTCTGCTTTTGTGCTGAGCTCCTGCCCTGACATCCAGATCGACCCAGCAGTTGAGAAGGAAGAGGAAAGCCTAGCTGTCCTCAAAAAGTCCTCTTCGCAGAGGCCCTCCAGCTTGGGGAAAGATCTAGGGGCAGCAGAGGGCCCACCACAAAGCCCCTCAGACCCAGGGCAGGCTCTGCCCCTGCTCTCATCCTCCCCAACGGCTTCCATCAGCACCTTCAGCTTTGAGCCCCTCAGCAGCCCCGATGGGCCGGTCGTCATCCAGAACCTGCGGATAACTGGGACCATCACTGCCCGAGAGCACAGCGGGACTGGCTTCCACCCCTACACCCTGTACACCGTCAAGGTAAAGGCTCCCCCGGCGGTCACCCCTTTTCCAAGATCCCTGTGCTGCCAGAGGAGCGTGGGCTGGTGTTTGGAGCTAAGGATTTGTGCTGTGTGTGGCTCGACGGCAAATTTTGTCTGGCAGCGAGGGGAATATCAGGCACAGTGTTTTCCCTGTAGCCGTTCGGGTGCAGGGTAGGGGTTCCCACTCTTGGCCAGGGGTCATGTGGGGCTGGTTGAGTCTTTTGTCTCCTGTTTTCACCATTCCCTTCATTGTGAGGGATTCGTGTGCTGTGCAGCCCCTGTTCCTCAGGAAGGGTGGTCAATCTGGGGAATTGCTGGATGGGACCTCTGTGGGGCTAACAGGGACCATAGCACATCAGGATTGTTTTGGGGTCTGTAAGGATTATTGACTGTTGCCTTACTCCTCAGTATGAGACAGCCCTGGAGGGTGAGAGCGCGGGCAGCCTTCAGCAAATGGCTTACCACACCGTGAACCGCCGTTACCGGGAGTTCCTCAACCTGCAGACCAGACTGGAGGAGAAACCGGAGCTCCGCAAGTTCCTGAAAAGTCAGTGCCTGCGTTAGCTTCCTGAGAAAATACTTCTCCCTCTCACCCCAGTCCATGCTCCTCTGCTCTGAGGCTGTCGTGTCCTGCCTGCGCAGCTCTGGGTGCTGGGCTGTTTGTGATGCCCATGTCCTTGCTCTGTGCAGGGCTGGCTAGAGGAGAAATTTATTTCTTTTGGCAGCAAATTCCAGTGTTTCAAAACAATCTTTGTTGCTGTTCAGATCACAAGACTTGCTTTTGTGGTTTTGCACCTTAGCAATGAATAGAAACACTGGTACCTGCAAGCGTTGTTTGCCTGTAAGAAAGTAAAGTAGTATGTGTTGAACCTAAGCTTTTTTTTAGAAAGAAAACAATGTTTCTTCTAATGCTACTTATGTGTAAAGCATGTTCCTACGTAATCCTTTGGTTTTGACTGGAAAACTGCTTTGTTGAGAATTTTTGGGCTCTTTGAGCGATGTAAAGTCGTGTTCTTGCTTCTTTAACATTAAAGGCACAGATGATATGATATCAGCAGAACGCAAGTTCTGTATGGATTTAAGGTCTGATTCAGCCACTGTGGTTTGAGGGGTGTATTATCTTGGGCTGATGCCGTGTGTAGTGGTAGTCTAAAGCATGACAGCATTAAGATTTTAAAACAACTGTTCCAGTTTTCTCGAGCTTGCTAATGGGTTTGTTTCCTTTTTGTAGATATCAAAGGCCCAAAGAAACTGTTCCCTGATCTCCCATTTGGAAACATGGACAGCGATAAAGTGGAAGCCAGAAAAAGTCTGCTAGAATCTTTCTTGAAGGTGAGATACTTGCTTGTGTGCCCCTGTGAGCTAGAAAGCAGCGCGCAGGACAGCTCTGTACTGACAGGCAGTGGAGCACATCGGATCTCTTCCACTGCGCTTTACATGATCAAGCTGGGAAATTGACTCAAAAAAGATCTAAAACTACATCTTTCCTTGCAGCAATTGTGTGCAGTCGCTGAGATTGCAAACAGTGAGGAGGTGCAGGAGTTCCTCGCCCTGAACACTGACGCCAGGATCGCTTTCGTCAAGAAGCCCTTCGTTGTCTCCAGGATAGACAAGGTAGACAAGTGGGAAACTGGTTATCTGAACCACTTTTGACTGCACCTAGACATGCCTCTTGGGCTTCAATGTCTACATATATGGCTGCGGCAGCAGTAGCCAAAAAAACCGA
>NW_009230122.1:2777-6535 GCF_000690835.1 Fulmarus glacialis
AACGTTCTCTGTATAGCTGGGCCCAGCTTGCTGAGAAAGCCATAAAGCTAGGGAGAGTCAGAGCCCATCTCAAGGAGCCTGGGGGTTATCATGGAAAATAGAGGGAGCGCAAGTCTGAAAACTCTTAATATATTCAATAATTGACGACACTGCTGGCTTTTGCAGATTGTTGTCAATGCCATTGTGGACACCTTGAAGACAGCGTTCCCCAGGTCAGAGCCCCAGAGCCCCACGGAGGATCTTAGCGAGTCTGAAGTGGATGGGAAATCTCAGACAGACGGGAAGAAGGCTAACAAGTAAGGCCTCCTTCAGCTTCCCCTGTGCTTTATGTAGAACATGGATTTCATACGTAAACTGACTCCATTGTGGGGAAATACCGACTTGGTGCTTTACCTGTCATGGATAATACGTTGCTGTTGTACTGTAGCTGAATTGTTTCCTCTTTCACGTACTGAGCAAGGGTATTTGAGTTCCTGTTTGGATAAAGGATTTTCTAAGAATGCTCAGGTTTTCACAGGAGGTGGGTTTCCTCCTGAGGGAGCTGTGAGGTGGTGGCATTTGCCAGCAAAGATGTTGATGCTCCTGGAGAATTGCTTTTTACCCTTAAACATGAGCATGACCTATATATGTGATGGGTCACTGCAAAATACAGCTGTAAGTTGTCTACCTGAAGGTTCACTCCTGCCGCTCCCATGTTTCACCCAGTGGCATGCCGCCTTGCCCAGCAAACGTTTGCATATTTGTTTAGGAGTAGTGTTTAAGGTCATTGCATGTATGTTGCTCACCAAGAGTTTATTTGCTGTTGCTGATAGTGACGAGCCCCATTGTGCTCATCAGTGATTCTTCCCTTACAGAAGAAGCACGAGTATGGCTTTTTTCCAGAAAAGTGATGTTTTGCTAGAAAAAGCTGCTTTGGACAAAAAGACAAACCAAAAAAGTGCAAGTTTTGAAGCGTCTTGGCCGAAAAGGACATTCCTTAATGATAAACAGGCCATTTTACAATTTGTCCCACAATCCCAAATGCCCTTTCATAGCCTTCTTTCTGTGTGTGCATGTTTATAATTGGATTTCACAATCCTGCTGAGCATGTTTCATCTCAGAGGCTTTTCTGAACACTTTCCTGTGTATGCCGCAATGCTCACTCCTCACTGAACAGAAATGCCTACATTTGCATGTAAGCTTATATGTAACATACTGCCAAAGATGTGTGTGATGGATGTTGGAAAGCCTTGGCTAGGCCCATGTGTAGTTAAGGAAAAGCTCTTTAATGCTTTTGTGGCATGGTTTTATTGCCACCTCTCAGTTATCCTCGAGGCAGATGCTTTTTTGAACCACTTTAGGTCTAATCAGACTTCTTGGCTTGGACGTGACACAGGACAAAGATAGGTCCAGGTTCTTGGCTGAGGCTGGAAAACACATCGCTCACAGCTTGCGGAGGAAACCCTGACTGTGCCGTGTCTCTCCTCTTCAGGTCCAGGCTGAGGTTCTCATCCAGTAAAATTGCTCCAGTGCTGAGCGTGAGTGAAGCGCATGACAAGATCGTGTACTCTATCAGGGAGGGCAGCACCGTAAGTTCAGATCCCTCTTGCAATCCTTTCATGATCCTAATCGTTGCCCTGTTTGGGTGTGGCTTGGAATAATCCAGGTGCACGGGGGTTGTGGCTGCTGCAGCCTTGTTCCCGCATGCCAGGACTTTGCAGAAAGGCAATAAGCAGCCCTAGTTGTGCTGTTGGCTACGGCAAGGTGCAAACCAGGTGGTGGGAGCTGGAGTAGTGGAGATCTCGTGTATCTGTTCAACTCTGGCTATGTGCAGCTCACCGCTGTGGTACTAATACACTGGTGCTTTTGTAGGTCTCTGGCACCCTGTCACTGGCTGCTATGGAGTCCTTCATCCAGAAGCAGGAGAAGCTGCTGGAGGCAGTCCCCAGCAAAGCTCCCGAAGGCGAGGGAGGCAGAGAAGCTAAGGAAAGGTCCGTGCGGGAGGATATGGACGGGCTGGGCACATCGGAGGAGGGAGCACATCCGGACACAAACTCTGGTGAGCTCAGCCCCTCTATTAGTGCTTCACCGTATCTCTCTTGGTACTGCAACAGCTTCAACATCTCAGCTTGCAAGGTTTTCAGCTGAGGACTTGGTCTCCTGCCTGTTGCACCTTGATTAAAGGGAAGGCAAACTGAGTTTTTCCAGTCCTGTTAGGTGATTGCTCTGGTCTTTATTGCTATTGGAAGCAAATTGGGTCTTGGCTCAGTTGTGTCACTGTAGATCTTCGCCTTAGTGTACTCAGTACAGTTACTGCAGAAGTAAGTTTCTTAAGGATACACTGCTTAAACTGCCAATGTTGTAAAATCAAGCTCTTAGGAACTGATAAATGGCCAAATGACGGTTTCTTGGTAGTCTCAAGTTAGTCTTGATATCTCCATGCACTATAAAAGGACCTTTTGAGATTCAGTTAAGTTTGGATAGATTTGTTGGAAATAGCAAATATGTAATCCCTGTTCAAGGAAAGATGTTCCTTTTCTGGTTGTAGATCCCTCCCCTGAAGCGCAGGGGTGCTACGGCCTCTCAGACCAGTTACAAGATTATCCTGAATGCGAGCAAAAATATGTCCTCTAATCTTTTTCTTGGAATAGTTGAAAAAATTTCACTCCCGTGGTTCAAGTTTGGCAAGCTCTGACTGAAAGCACATGCTTGTGACAGGATGGATCTGGTATTCTGGAACCTAGCCTGTGCTACCAACTTTGCCTATAATCTTTGAACACACGCCCGCGGTTGTTTTGGGGCTGCTGGGGAGCAGGACTGGAATTGGAGGCCAGCGCTCTGCGCAGAGCACAAGAGATACAGGCAGGCCAAGTTAGCTGAACTCTTAAGGAAATTTAAGGTAAATGATGTCAAATGCCTGCAGGTCTGTGACGCTTCAGAGCTGAGACAGAGCAGGCTGGTCTGGCAGGGTAAGGGGAATGAAAGTCTGGGGAGCAGCTGGCTAAAAAGGCAACCAGTGTCCCTATCTGCTCACTGGGTGACTTCTTGGAAGAGGTTGGCCAGCAGCTCTCTGAGGAAGGGGACTTGGCTGCTACGGGAATAAACAGAGCTTGCTGGCGATGCACTTTGTATGGGGTTATGGTGAAGCTAAACAGCCTGCTTCAGTTTTTGCACAGGGAAGTCAAGTCTTAAAGGGCAAAGCAAGTGAGGAGTAACTTGTGTATGGCCCAGAGCAAGAGGCGGCAAATGCACTCACATGGCCTGTCTTTTCCAAGTGAAACAGCCTGGAGTTAATTAGTCCAGCTCATATGCAGCAGGGAGAGGAAGAGGAGGGAAGGAGACATGCTAGGGTCCAGAATCCCTCTCCTCTTTATCTCCAGCAGTAAATCGTGTGTGAACAGACTCATTGGCTCTCTGTAGGCAGAGAGTGGTTGAAAGATCAGGCGTCAGGGAGGGTCAGAGTAGGGGAAGCTGCTGTACAGGAGCACGCTCTGCCAACAGAGCTGACGCAGTAGCCTCAGGTTAGGGTGCTGGCCTGGGAGTGGTTGTCTCATGCAGGTTTGTGGTACATTGAGCTTATTCTGCATAACACCTATGATGCTTTGGGGTCAAGCAGCATAAAAGTTAGTAAGTTAGAATGTGTTTACGCTGTAGGCTTCGACATCCTTCTGAGGATCAGAGAGAGGTTTTCCTGTCCCAGGTCTGTGTCACCAGGGATATGTGGGCATGTGTGGGTGGGTTTTTGTCTGAACTGATGCATCTGGTTTATCCAGATGTGG
>NW_009230122.1:6549-73512 GCF_000690835.1 Fulmarus glacialis
CCACACGATGGCAGCCTGCAGGCACCGACCGGAGTCTTGCGCCTGGAAAACTGCACGTTGGAAGCAGGGAAAGTGTTGGTGAAGAGTAGGAAAATAGTCCTCAGCAATGTACCTTTCTCCTGGCTATAGTCACTGTCTTCTTCCTCACCTGTTTCGGGCGCATGCCATCCCCGTGCGTGGACTGTGGTTTGATAATCCCTTGGCTTACCTGAGAAGGAACTGAGCACTCGGAGCAACCACGTTCTGGTCTGGTGTGCCCCTTGGTAGGGAGGTTGGGGCTGCTTGGATGACAGTGGAAATGAAAGAGAGTGATCGGGGCAGGAGCCTGGGAGGGCAGGCTCCCCAGGCTGGCTGTGCCGCAGCAGGTCATCTGCATGGGGCGCAAGGTGCTAGGCTGGGGAAAAGAGCGTCAAGCAGGCTGTTGGGGAAAAGAGTGAGATTCAGATTATGCTTTCCACCAGGTTTGCTTAGGCGCTGAGTTGGCTTCTTCATCTGACCTTCCTCTTCCTCCTGGCAGACTCTGAGACAGCTTTGGCTGACCTGACCCTGGACGTGCTTCGTCTGCTGCTGATGGATCACTGGAGCTGGCTGTGCACAGAGAACATCCAGAAAGTCTTCCACCTGCTCTTCGGGACCCTCATTCAAAGGTAAGGCCTCAGCGACCAACCTCACAGCTCTGTGAGGTGGCATTGCCTTTGGAGTTAGTCTAAAATGGAGCTTTTGCCTGAATGCAGATAAATGCTTTCCGTCGCATCAAACAACAAGGTTCTGTAAAGAAGATGTCGCATGTATGTAGAGTAAACATCTCGCAGATTTGCACTAGGAGCTGTTTTCACTGTGAGCAGCAATGTAACCAGCAGGCAGCCTCCTGTCCTCTAACAACAGGGGAGAGGAAGGATCCAGCCCTGGGAATAGGAGGTTTCTTGCCTCGTGAAAGGGCAAGAGTGCCCAGCTCCTTGGCTTTTCAGGGAGAGATTGGCCTCTGCTGACCTCCTGGTCTCTCGCTGCCCAGGGGCTCAGCTTGTTCTTTCTACAAAAGGAGAATGAACAGGCACAGGGAACAGTGTTTTGTCAAGTAACAGCTCAGAGAGTGGCCTCCCAGGGCTTTTGCTCTCGCTGATGCACCCCTTTCTGATCTGCGGTGGGCCAGTAGTGCCTGTGCCTTGGGCAGTGACCCACAGATGTATTAGGGAAAGAACCAGTTGGGATGTACTTGCCAAGCTTTTCTGAGGCCAGTGTCTCTGTGTGGTAAGGCACCAGGCCAAGAAACACAGAGAGCATTTCTGTTTTCTTGTGTAGGTCGGTGACCATCACTAGCTGAGGATGTGGTCCTTTAGAGGCAAAGGAAAGCCTTCCCGGAAAGACGTTGGCTAGGGGGAGCCTCGGAGCTGTGCTTTTCCCACTCCTATGCCCTTTTGTCTCTCGCAGGCATTCAAAGCCAGTGTCAGAATGTGCAGGGCAGCACATTATAACCGAGCTGGTAATTTAAGCTACCCTCAGCAGAGGTTGCTGGAGCGCTTTGAGGTCAGGGGCTGCTGGCCATCACTCCCCAGTCTGTTTCCTTGGGTGGGAGGAGGTGGGTGTTGCTCCCACTTCTCCAAAATGGGCTCTGGTCTCTTGGGGAATGAGCTGGAACCCAATCCTTGTGTGTAAGCACAGAGGTATGAGGGCTTGAATATGCACGTCATCACCTCCTAATAAGCTGTGTCCCGGTCACCCAGGGAGCCTGCGGCACCGACACGTGGCATTGGTATTTTCCACTAGAGAAGCTGTCATACACACAGCACATGCCTGGCTCTGGAAGGTGGAGGAGCTCCGCAGGTTGTGCTAGTGGAGCAGCGTGAGGATGAATGTGTTTGTAGCTGCTTCGCTTCAATGGGTCTGGGTGAACCCACGTGTGCTGCAGGCAAACCTTTGGCTGGAGGTGATGTTGGGAACTCCCGTGACTCCTTGGCGTCGTGATCAGGACAGGGTGCAAATACAACATTTTGAGCTAACACGGTGTCCCTGGTTCGGTACATGTCTGTGCTGAAATCCACATCTTGACGCCGGCTCTGCTCTTGTTCTGGGACAGTCAGGAGTCCGCAGCTCTGTGGTGAAGGGGACAGGAGAAGGAACTGCACCGTGTGAACTGACCCATTGCCAGGAGGATGGTATGGCTCATGGATTGCTGCAGGGAACACTTCCTCCCCTGTTTCTCCCACTGTAGTTGCCACCCCAACCCAGAAAGCTGTGTTTGGAACAGCGCTTCAGTCTCCCGAAAGGGTGGAGTGTTGGGGTGGAGGTTCTCCTATCTCGAATCAAGGGTGGCAGGTTTTTAGTGATCCTGGAAGCCCGTGTGGAGGACTGGGGCTCAGCAGGGTACTGCAATGGGTGCAGGAACTGCCCTGAGAGCAGTCAGTGCCTGCCTGTCTGAAAGCTGTCATCTGGTATGAGAGCAGAGTTCAGACAATGCCTGAGAAGCACATTCAAGATGAGGCATGTAGTCACCTCCGCAGTGGAGGGGAATTGGGAATGGGGGGGCTCCACGCTGGCTTGCCGTTGCACCCTGTCCCTGAGCCACGCAGAAGGGTGGCTGAGACTTGTACTCATGGCTGGCCCAGGTGGCCACTGCTGTCCTGAGCAGATCAAGAAGTCTCTAGCTCAGACCTGCTGCCAGCTGCCTACCCAGGGACACAGCGTGGATTTGGTGGCGTTTCTCTTCCATTTAAGTATTTGCAACTTGATCGCTGCTCGACCAGACCTGGCACAGCCCTGGCACTGGCATTCTGGCTGGCATTGCATCTGGGTACCCTTTACAGGTGCAGAAAATACCAGAAGCTGTTCTGGGAGCGCGTGCTATTCAAGGCGTCGTTGCTCCCACCTCTGAGAACAGACAGACAAACATGGGGCAGCAGATGGGCACGCATCCTGTCTCTGACCGTTGCTGGTCACAAAGTACGAGTAGGAATCATCCCTCCACGAGATGAGGTCCTTCTCAGTTCCCATCAGTGGTTGGGTTGGGTGGTGAGTGGTGGAAAGGAGGTGTCCTAGCAGTGTTTGGATGTTAGGAAAGGGGTTGCTGCTGGGTGGATCCTCCTCTGCCAGCTTGTATTTGGTGAGGAGCATGCTGCTCCTTGCAGCCTCCTCGCAGCTGCCTTCATGGGCATTGCTGCCGCTCTGCACCGAATGTGCCTCATCCCAGAGCAGAAGAATCAACAGAAAAACACCAGGAATAAGGTCCAGCTTCTCCGAAGAGCCAATCCCCCTCTCCTTTGGGGACTTTCTCCCTTGGGCTTGTGTTGCCCACAGCATCCCCTGCAGTGACATCGAGTGACTGCTGTGACCGCACTGTTGCTGATTATGGGACCTCCCTACCCTTCTTCGTTTGCCATTCTCTGCACGGAGCAACCCACCACACTCCTCTTTCCCCTCTTCTCCGTAGCTGAAATAGCTGGAGCCAGGCCACCATCTGTCTTCCCTGACTGTCAGTTTAATGGCAGCCAGCGAGAGGAAGGCTGCATGACCGAAAAAGGTATTGTTAAGTAAAAGGGAGGCCGCGTGTGCAAGCCCACATCTGTACGGTGCTCATCCCATTATGTAACGGGGAGTGATTCTTTTTTGGAGCCGAAAGGAGAGGCAGAGAGGCCGGGAGGCTCGCTGGGAGCGGGGACGACCCCGGGATCTCCACACGCTGGGTCCGTGCCTGTAAACAAACCCGCTGCCCCGCTCTGGCTCCGCACTCCTCCTCTGTCCGGCTCTCGCTTCCCTCCCACCGGCTGGAAATGCAGATCTACTGTCTTTCCTGGGGAGGCTGCACAGGGACCTGTTTGCAAAGGGTCGTAGATGGGGCTATTCTGGGCTCTGGGGGTGTTCGGTGGAAGAGCTAAAAAGCATTTGGAGAATCCGTGCGCTTTTTAGAGCCTTGTGAGTCAAAGCGGCATTAAAAATATACGGCAAGCACGCGAACCACGCCACGGCTGTGACCCTGCGCCCTGCCCTCGGTCTGTCCCCGACGGCACGATGGTCACTAGGTCAGGGGTCTGCCAGTGCCGCGACGAGCCGGGGGCAGCCGTGGAGCCAGAGCGACAGCCGCCGGGTACCAGCTCGCTGTGCCCTTCAGCTGCTGCTGGGGTTCTCCCAGGCCCACATCTGCTTCCCCTTCTGGAGGGGAGTCCCAGAAGAGTGCCAGGATCCCAGGGATGGACCTGGGAGGATTTTAGATGCATATCCAGGTCTGTATGCTTTTCCTAGCCCCTTCCCATGCATCACAACAGAAAGCCGTGGCAATGCAAACCACCGAGTGGAGGGAAGGTGTCGTGGCACACCCCGGCTGTCTGCACCCTGTAACCTGAGCGGGGCTGGGACACAGAGTCCGTGCCGGGGCTCGGAAGCGCCTGTCTGTATAAAGGAGTGTGTGGACCTACGCAGGCAGCTTTGATGGTGTCATGTTCCACCAAGCACGAGTTAAAATAAATGCAAAGCATCCCTGCCTTACCCAGGAGCTCAGCACCGCTTGGCTTGCTGTTCTCTTTGGGTCACTCTGGTGCTCCTCCGGGCTTTGTCCCCTGTCCCATCGTTCCTCGGTAAAGCGGTTGGATTTGGGGAGGTGATGTTCCAGCCTGTGTGAGACGTAGATGGAGAGCCAGGGGTGCTTTGCGACTGATTACAGATGACTGTCGGGCTTTCATGAGAGCAGTTTCTTGCAAGTTCTTTTAGCTCTGGTTCCCTTTGCGAGTCTGGCTAGCTTTGGCTTGTTTTACTTGTAGGGTTTCCTCTCTTGAGCTGATTCTCCTGAAGTTTCAGCCACTGCTGAACTAGCATGCGAAAGGAAAGTCTGGCTGAGCTCAGATCCGCCCACGAGCTTGGGCCATGGTCTTGCAGGGAGCCTGGCTCTTGGGTGCTGCAGTGAGGGACACTGAGCCCTGGGGTGGGAGCAGAGGAGAGAAGGGGCACTTGGGCAGTGCACAGGGCAGGTTTTGAATATGTACACTAAAAAGGGTCCAAGTGGTCCTGGGAAGGCTGTAGCAGCAGGGGTTGTCTTTGATTTGAGGTGCTAGATCCTGCCAAGCATTGCTGGGGGTCAAGAGCTGGGCAAGGCCACAGAGGCACGATAGTCTTCATCCTATCAGCAGTAGGTCTGGAATTCTTGTTGCAGCCTGGATTGTGGCAGGGGGTTCAGTCTGTTAGGGTTTGGATAAACAGTTTGGCTAGGTCCCGGTCTAAAGAGCAAACGCCTCAACACAGGCAGCCCTGCTTGCCTATGGAAACGATTTGGGCACATGGAGGAAGCCGATGCCAGGCTCCGGGGTGGGTACAGGGAGGATGCGGTGGACATGAATGGTGCTGCATCCTCTGCAGGCAGCTGGAGCCTGCAGGGCTGTGGGTTATTCCAGAATTTGTCCTTTCCAACGCTGTCCTGCACATTCAATGTGCCTTTGACGGGAGATGCAAGGCTGGGGGGAGCAGGTGGTGTCTCCCTGGCCCCTGAAGCAAGCTCAGAGCTGGCTGGAGGTTGCTCCCTGCAGAGTAAAAACTACCATCAGCAACGGGGCCTCTGGTCTCTAGGGAGCCTGTCGCATTGCCGTGGCCTCCCCTCTGTCCTTTCCTGGCTCTCCGTGCCATCAGGTTTCATGTCCCCCCCATCCCTGTTTCACTGTGTGTGTTGAGGGGTAACAGTTCAGCAGCATGGCTGGTTTCATTAGCTCAGCTTCTAGGCCCACCAAGTGAAAACTTCTCGGACCGATATCCATGGCCTGTGATTGACAAAGGTCCTGGGTTGTCGATTTAATGGGGCAACAAAGGGTCCTTGCAGCCAAGCCTGGGGTCCCTTCGGCAGTCCGGACATCTGTGCCAGTCCAAAGGGTGCTGCAGCTTGCTTTTGCGGCACGTCCCCATCCCTCCTTCACCAGGGATTCCGCACGGTGCCTGACCATTTCACAAGATGGGTTCGGGTGGGCTGTTGCTGAGGGTTACCTACGTGCACAACCCCAGGCTGCCCTCGCCTTCTTGCTGTCATCTTGGCTTCGGGGCTCTGTGCCGAAGCCTGTCGATGTCAGGCCAGGTGTCGCGGGCACTTGTGCAACTGCTGGTGTGAGTCAAGGAGCTGATAGTTTCAGGGAGTTGCTTGCTGGGTGTTTTTTTTCCTGTTTTTTCTCTTCTTTCTTCCTTGATCTCTGTGCCAACAGAACTGGCAAAAACAAAGACCCTTGGCAGCCTCGTTGATCCTCTTGACTTGAAAGTGCCACCGGCATGTAGTGTTGCCTGACCCTCTTGAATGTCCCTGGGTAAACCAGCCTGCTCGGGCAGCCAAGCACCTGCAGCCCTGGGCGTGCTGGGAACGCGCTGCCCATGGGCAAGCAATTCTGCCCAGCCCTGGCCATCTGGAGCCCCGCCGAGATGGTGAGCCAGACCTCGTCTCGGTGCCGGGTTGCACCGGGGGTCGGCGCAAAGCTGGGCTGTACATGTGTCACCCAGCGTAGCGGGTATCCTGGGGTAGGACGTGGCTGTGCGTGGGCAGACGTTTGCTGTGGAGGCTGCCCGTTCCCTCCCTGTTATCTCTGAAAAAGACATTAAAACCGAGGGTTGGCTCGTGCTCTTCAGGCGCCAGGGGAAGCCGGGAAGGTTTATGCTAAAGCTGTTCCCAGCGCGGCTGCTCCCACTTTCCTTTGGCTTCATAGCTGGCAGGTAGCTTACCACTCTGGGCTTGGGCAGCACCTCTGTGTTTTGCTGGCAGAAGCGAGCTGCCAAAACTGCAATGTCAGTGCAGCTGGAGCAACTAAATCCATTCGCTGTTCTGGCTTGTTACCTGGGGGAGTTGATTTGGGCACGTTTAGTAAGGGTCTTTGCAACTGCACATCGAGGGGCTGTGCTGGCAGGTACGTGGCAGCAAGGGTCCTGTCTCTCCCGTGGTGGTACAAGTGTGTACCCCAGCCTAAAAGAGTTTGTATATAGGGGAACCAACCTTATGGTGTCTTCCTGCTTGTCTCTGGATTTGGCTATTTGTATTGTAGCTGCAAGGAGAAATAGAAATTGCGGGCCTGTGGTATGTCAGCAAAAGCGATCTTCGGGACTGTGTGTGTCTTTGTGTGTGTATGTAAAGTAAATAAAAATCAACTTGGAAATGGGCCTCGATTCAGTTGTCTCCAAGCACCTGGAAATTTTGGATCTGGCTTTGAATCTCTGTCCCAAACAAATTTTTTTTTCCTCTTCTAGAAGCAGCATTCTTCCAAAAACAGCCACTAGAATGAAGCAAGCACTCTGTGCTTTGATAACAGTTGCAACGTTATTTTAACTGCATCTCTCTTCTTTTGACTCTGTTTCAACGATTAGATATGTGCCAACTTTTTTCCCAGATTTTAAAAAAAAACAAAAACAAAACAAAAAACCCCAACAACTTCCTGTTTCAAATAGAAGAGACAAAGAAGAAAAGGATTGAGAGGAAATAATGTCTCCTTGTTGGTTTTAGTTTTCCTTGGCTTGTGAGGGGTTAACGATGTTTTTAAGTATTTTGATTCTGAAGTGGGCTAATGAAGCAATCTGCTCTGAGCAGGACCTGGCTGAGACAGCCTGGCCTCTCCCTGGGGCACCGCTGAGAGCTTAATTGGCTCAATAAATACTTGATGAAGATGTTATCGAAAGCCGGGATGCTTTGTTAAAAATCAAGGGGGTTTTGGGACGATTGTTTTTAATCACATAGTTTTCTCCCCCTTTTCTGAGCCCCATGATGTCGCAGGGAGATCTAACTTGAGAAAAGCAAAAAACAGAGCAGCTCGGTTAATACACTGGAGGGAGAAGATGTTGGAGTTGGAGCCCTGTGTGTTTACACGATTTCTTTTTGCGGCAGGTGTGTTTTGGAGGGAGCAGTACTTAAAGCGGCACAGAGCGGTGCCCCAAATCCCAACACCAAGGTGTGGTTTCATGCCTACAGGATGATCTGTTTTTCCTTCTCTCTGCCCCACAGTAAAATGTCCCGCATACCCACTTCTTGCAGGGCTTCTGCCAGCTCCACCTCTCACTGCCTGGGTCAAGCAGGTAGAAAAATCCCACTGCCCTACGCTGGCAAGGCGCTGGTGCGGGTAAGTCTAATCAAGGCACGTTGGATGCCACCAGCGTGAACTCCTTGCAGCTTGATTTGTTTCTTGCTTCCTTCGGTGCAACTGCCCTCCGTGGAGCTGTGCTTGGGAGGTGTGAGACTGGCAAGACACTCTGTTCAAGGGGAAGGCACTCGGCCACAGGGCCACTGCCTCGCTGGTCAAACACTTCATTACCGTGTGCTCGGGCAGGGGTACAGGACGTATTGTTCATAGCATATACAACCGTAAACGTTTTACAGGGCAGCAGGAGAGGAACATTTCCAGTAAGGCGAGAAGGATAGTTTACTTTTTGCGTGTGTGTCTTTGGCCAGAAGTTTAAAAGGACTCGGGATGCTTTGTATTCTTTGATTTATGGAGGACTTTTTTTTTTTCTTTTCTTTTCTTTTCTTTCCTGTTTCCTTCCTCAGGGTTTACCGATGGCCTGGACAAGTGTGGGTTTGCTTTGAAGGTGTTTGAGCTGAGCGTGCCAGCAGTCGGCTGCACGTGTTTCTGCTGGCAGCTCTGCTGAGAAGGTGGACGTGGGCTCAAGTAGCAGGTGCTAAAAGCCGAGCCTGAGGGCAAAAGCTCTTCATTTGTGTTTTTCCATTCTTCTAACTGTGCCCGCTGCAGCTGTTTCTTCAGTTTTACAAGCTTTGCTCAGAAAAGTTTTACAGTCAAAGCATTGAAATGTTGCTCTTTCTGAGCCCTTGAATTAAGGATATTCTTGTGGTTTGAGGCACAAATTGGGGAGGAATTTGGGGGACAAGTTCTGCGAAGGGACGGATGGTCTGGTGATTTAAGTACCAGCCTTTCTTGATTTCATAAGTCAGATGCTTGAATGCCTTGTGTGTTTCCAGAAGTTGCTTTTTTCTTAAATCCTTTTCACTACCTTGGTCTCACGGGCCTTTTTCGAGCTTCTGGTTAGCCATGCCGTGTTAACTGACCTCAGGGAGATGGAGGCCTTGTTCTGGGGTGGAAAGTAGTAGATGTTGAGCTGGACTTGCTACTGCTACTATATTTATAGAGCTATTTGTATTTATAAAGCTAAAGCAGACTAGTAGAGGCTTTCTCGTCTTTATCTTCTTCCTAACATGGCCTCCAGTTTGTGTTTGTCTAAATCCTTAAAATCCCCAATTTTGGGGGAATCATAAGTGCTGTTGCTTCAGATTTTAATTACAATCAGCACATGTAACTCAACCATTCCTCAGCTCAAGTGAACTTAGCCGTTCTTATCCTAACCTTGATGGACAGGAAAAGCGGAGCTTTACCAGCTTCTAGCAGCTCTTTGTAAATTTGTAGAGTACCATATCTTTTTGTCCATTCCTGGTCCATTTTTATTTTCCAGACTAAGCAAATCCAACCTGTCCAACCTTTACTTGCTGAGTTGAGCTCTCTCTATCTGCAGGTGAACCCTCTGGGTAATCCACTTAAGTGAGCGCATCCAGCTCGCAGGAGCCAGGTAAACCCAGGTCCGTATGCTGTGTTTTGCCTGTTCCTGACTCTCAGTCTGCCTTTACCATCGGTCTTAGCAGCTTCTAGGTGCCAGAGGAGGGCCAAGGTATGTACGCCCCAGGCCTTGTTTCTCATTCCCAGGGCATTTCTGCCTTTCCTGTCTTAATGGGCCCCTTCGGCTGACCTTAGAGTTCCTGCTTAAGCCATGGCATTAAATCAGCTCTTTTTTAGCAGCCATTTCATTCCTCCATCACCAGCTATTTCAAATAGAGGACCCTTACAGCATGGGCAAGTTATGCTCCTCCAGACTAACGTCCAGGACTTCGTAGCGTTTGCAGTCTGTCTCTTTGCATTGGGCATTATCAAAGCATTTGAACGTCTGAGCCCAGGAGGTCACTTTCTATCTATTTCTGGTCTCAGCTGAAGTGTAAGGAGGTGGTTCAGTGGTGGGTTTGTTTTTCTTTATTTCTTATTAAGGCTATTTCTTCATGAAATAGCAGAATGGAAATAGTAACCTGTCAGCCATTCAAAAAAAAAAAAAAAGGTCTATTTGTGTTTCTTGCTGGATTTACTTCTACCTGGGAGAAGGCGTGTGTGTGCTTTTGATGTGGCACATGGATCTCAAATGCTTAGTCCTTTAATAGTATGAAAAATCATCTGTGATCTGCTGGCGAAGGTCAGCTTTGGACCAGCACGTATTTGGAGTTCCTGCATGAGAAGTGTGAGCTGTTAATCCTGATCCTGGTGCAGCAAGTCTGCCTGATGGAAAGGTCAATTTGCCATAGAAATCTGGGTTTTACTCAGGTAGGATTTTTCAGTAAAGCTTGGTGTGACCCTCCTTGAGTTGCAACTACAGTTGTGAGAGCTGAGGAGTTACTTTGCTCCTCACCATTTGACAACCGTTGCTCGAGCATGCCCCTGTGCGTGTTGTGCAAATGCAGTATGCATCCCCCCAAGTGGCTGTTGGCGGTGACTTTAACAGGTGCAGGGAGGAAAAGGCAGGTTATTCTGTTTTGATGTTTTCTTTCGGAGTATCTGAGAGCATCAGCTGCTCTCCCAGGGAGGATGTTGAGCCAGATGGACCAGTCTTGACAGTTGCTCTCTTCCCAGTGCTTTTGGGATGGGTCCCCACGCTGATGGACTGGCAAAAGGGAACCCAGAGCACAGTGACTTCGGTCTTCCTTCCATTTGCACCCAGCTTTGGTTTCTCTTCTTTCATAGAATCATAGAATCATTTTTTGTCCCCTTTCCTGTCTAGTTTCTTCCTTTTTTTGTACGCTCTGTGGTTTTGGGTGCCTCTTCTGCCTTTCCTAGCATTGAGTATCCTGCTGTCTGGGCAGCACGCCATGGGGCAAGTTTGCCTCTTCTTGCATGGAGCCGTAGCAGGCGTCAGCGCAGGTGGGGCAAAACCGACGGAGCCGTTCTCAGATCCTGCCCTTTGCTTCCCAAAGTGGAAGGCAGTGAGCTGCCAGACTAAGGAAAAAAATCCATCAACAGTATTTTGCAACTGTGGGAACTAAGACCTGTAAGCACTTGCATAATCGCAATGCGTGCACATGTGATCAGATTTATAGGTGTTACTTCTAGGCCTGGTTGCCTAGTTCTGGTGACTTTATGGAAATAAATGAGCTAGAAATGGTAGGTTGTTTGTATGGGGCCTTCCAGCATTTGTCAGTTCTTGGTCTGCTCTTGAGCTGTCTGGAAACGTGTGCTGTCTTCTCCAAGTTCAGCTTTCACTCTGCCCACTATTTGCTTGACTTTTTTGCTATTTTAGGAACATTCCTAAGAAAAAGAAAGCTTGTTCTTTGCTTCTGCAACCTTTTAAAGGATGGTAAGTGACTATTGCTGAGATGAATTTCAAGTCAACGTTCCATCTGATCTCCCTAGATGCAGGGTTGTACTGTTTGCAGCACTGTCCCCAAGTCTCTGAACTTCTGTTGCTTGTCAAATGTTTTCTCAATTAGGAAAGCAGGTTGTATAACAAAACATGTTAATGAAAAACCATGTTAATGAAAGCTCTTTCCCCTAGAGGAGCCACAGTTTAACACTTTAATTTGGTTGGGGATGGCTGGAGGGTTTAACATGATCCAGGGTGTTAAACTCTACTGATGGTTGGAGATAAAAACCCTTTCAGGCAATTGTATTTCAAACAAGGCCTTTTCCCAGGCAAGACTGTGCTGTGACATTTTGTCCTCTAAGACAGGTAGAAGCTACGCTTTGGATCTCTGGCACTATCTTGTAGCAACAAAGGCCGTTTCCCCCCATTTCCAGTGCTGTTACTGGGATCACTAGGAGCATTGCCTGTGCTCCAGTAAGACGGTGCCCTGAGATAACAGGCCTTACTGCTGCACCAAGGCTCATTTTCAGGTTTTTTAATGGTCTTTGCTTTTGCATCCTTAAAGACCTGCAGCTAGGCACCTCGTTTCGTGCTGAAGAAGGGAGCATCACATTGCAGCCCTGGCTCCAATGATGGCTGCCTGCCGCTCCTTCGCCCTTGGTTACCTTCAGGTGTTGCTATTCCCGACTCTCTGCTCGCATTGTCCCGATTGTGTGTGGAAAGACGCCCTTGGCCCGAATGCCTCGCCTGAGAAGAATGCAGACAGTCTGGCAGAGCGCAGGTTAAATAAAGTTTGCCTTGGCAGGGCCCGTGCTCTTGGATGTACTATGAGCTGCCGGGGCGTAGTGGTGACAGAATTGCAAGCACGAACACCAGCTGCCAAGAGGAACGGGTCTCCTGGCCCTGCTTGCGGACTCCTCTCCTCTGGGACTCTTGAAGTACTGGCAAAATCGCAAGCCTTCTCCCTACCCCAACCCCGTGCTGACGCTCCCCTCTTTTCTCCGGAGCCTTCTGCTGATGAGGACGGTGGCAGCAGGCCATTGCCGTCAGTGCTGCACCGCCGAGTCCCGGTCTTTCTAAATTGATGGGGACCCTCCTGTTGGCCTCCGTGGCGTCAGGGATTTGTCCGCTGGCCTCTCCTTATTCTGGGGGGAAAGATTTTGGGCAGTGACGAGTTTTGACTGACGGCTGTGGCTTTTGCTATTACACGGAGAAATTATTTCACGTCTGGGAAAGAGGGTCCGCATGATTGATTTAGAAACTTTCCCTGGCCAGCGCTTGGGTGGCGTGGACACATCTCCCCCGTTGCAGGCTGCAAACACCTCCGAGCCTTTATGTGGAGCGGCATTCCCGTGGCCTCGGGATTTGCAGGTTGTAACCGTATAAAGGGCACAGTCTTGGCCCAGCAGGAGGGCTGACCAGCAGTTTTGTTGGCAGGTACCTAACTTTCCTTTTAATAGATGTGCAGCGCCGGGTTTTGGATGGGAGCAGCGATGATTTCATTGCTTGCCACCGGAGGACAGAGCAGGACTGGACAGCAGGGAAGCAGGGGGGTGAGAGGAGCGCAAAGCAGCAGGATATTCGTGCCTTGCCATCCTGGGAGCGTGCGTTTTGGTCTCCAGGCGAGACACCCTTGACTCTTTTGGTAGCAGAGGGACTAATGAGAGGAGCACTGGTTGCCAGAACGTGCTCATGTCTTTCCAGTCAGTCATGGGGGTTGTTTTAGAGTTAAAACACCAGTTTTGGTGGTTCTTCCAGCTCCGTCTCAGCTTGTGCATGGACATAACTTAAGAGGTTAAGGCCAGACATATCCTTTAGCTGTGCTCCCTTTAGGGACCAGTTACTCATTTGGTTTCCTGTGGACAGCAGGGCGATGGACCTTTTCATGGCTTTTGCTTTTCCCCTGTGACTTTACGTATGTGTTTCTGCCTGTAAGATAGGGAACATATACCTATTTCTGGTGCATGGGGAAACTCAGCTAATTAATACTTGTGAAAATGTTTAAGGCATAGACTTGGAAACTGTCTATTAACTTACCCAGCAAGCTGATCTTCTACTCCAGGGCCTCTGATAGGCAGAAAGTTCCTGAGTTGGTACCAAGCCTGACTTCTCCTGACCTTTCTCTCTCTCTCTCTCTCTCTCTCCCCCCCTGTGCCCACAGGTGGCTAGAAGTCCAGGTGGTTAACCTGACCTGCACCCAGCGTTGGGTCCAGTACCTCCAGTTGCTGCAGGAATCCATCTGGCCTGGAGGAGTTTTACCAGCAGTGCCTAAACCAGCCAGGACAGAGGAACAGAAGAAAGCAGCAGCAGAGCAGGCCCTGCACAGCCTGATGGGGATCTTGCCTAGTAAGTGTGTCCCAGAGATGTGTCAGCTGCCCTTGAGAAACGGAGCAGTGGGGGAGGCTGGGGAACCCTCCAGTGCATTGGCATCTCTGGAAATGTGGTTAAACACAGAGATGGAGCCTGCTCATGCCAAGGCACTGGGAAACGTTCATGATCTTTGAGGTTTGAATGGTTTCCTGCAAGCAAAACCCAGAGTTTCACCCAGGATAGTTTACATAAGCATTCGGGAAGTAGCAGTTTCACAGTTCTGGATAGTTTACATAAGCATTCGGGAAGTAGCACAGCTCAGAGAGAAAGGACGCATGTCTTGGTGATTCCCAGATGCAGACCGGCCACATAGTCTGTGCTTGGTGCTGGTGGTGCATTTCCGGCTGAGCCACCTCAAACGAGGTAGGGCTCAGGAAAGCCAGTGCCACGCTGTGCTCCCACCCGCTACCGAAGGGTACCATTGCTGGGAAGAGTCATAAGGCAAAGCCTTTGGCTTCTCGCTCTAAAGAGTGGCTTTTCCACCGGACTGAAATCATAAGCCCAGTTGCACTGGATTTCCCTCTCTTGAAGTTTGACACGGGGACCTTTGACATTAAAGCAGCTGCTGCCTAATCCATGTGAGTGCAGTCTGAACTTTTAACTCCTTGCTGCAGAGTAAGGGGCCCTTACTATCCTTTGGGGATGAAAAGGTGCTACCAGTATATGCCCTTCCAGGCTGGAACGCTTTCCTGGCATTCGGTCCTGTCACTGTCTGTTTTCTTTCATGGTAATGTTGGGCATTACATGCCTCAGGCTCAGAGCACCATCACAAACTTTGATTTAGTACCTACTAGCAGAAGACTGGCCCTGTTTTACTACCATGGAAACGTGCAATTCCTAAAGCTTTGTCTCTGACGTTGACAGATGTGATCCAAGAAATCCTTGGAACCAGTAAATGTCGGATGAGCTGGAACCTGGTACTGGAGTCCCTGGGCCAGCCTGTGATAAACAGGTACGTGGATTATAGTCTCTTTACCCTGATAGCCTTTGTGATGGGGCCTGTAACCTATGCGCAGGGCTTCGCTGTGAGATTCATGCTGCCAGCTTCTTGGCACAGAACATATCTGGCGAATTTTCCTAGACTTACACTATCAAAGGGCATCTGGCTTGCTTATTATGCAGGTGCATGTCTAGGACCTCGGTCTGGCTGGAGATTATTGAGCCAGTCTTGTTAATTACGTTGTTGGGCCTGCTTAGTTTGTGGATGTCAAGGGACTGTCAGAGGAAATAAGACCAAATCCTGGTTTAGTTTGTTGGTTTTAGAAGCACTTAGGGAGCTGTGTATATGCGTAGATAGTGTTTTTCTGTATACCATCGCTGTGCATTTGGAAAGCAATGCTTTTGTGATTAACTGCATGTGCCACCTCACTCCGGGAGATGCATCTGTGTTTCCTGTGCTGCTCAGCAGCTTCAAACACCCACTGGTTTGAGGGGTGGAAAAAAACCTGAACCATCCCTTAAAACATTTCTTCTAGGGTACGAGATCTTTTGTCTTTCCCCTGATGGCAGTCAGAATACTTCTTCCTTGCGTGAGCTTTGGCTTCTGCGTGTCTGGAGCTGATCTCCCAGCTCCGCTGTGCCCTGACCAGCCTAAGCTTTGTCTTCTCTCCATTTCAGGCACCTGGTTTTCTGCCTCTTGGACATTCTGCTGGAGTTCTTGGTTCTGAAAGGCTCCAGCGATGAGCTCGAGACCGCAGCTGTCGCGCCGTCTGCCTCTAGTGGCCTGGAGAAAGCAGGCATTTCAGCACATTAACCAGGGCTGGTGTAGCCAGCAGTGGAGGAGAGAAGCAGTCACAGGCATGGGATGATTTGATTTTCAGTGTTTACTGAACATGTCTGGGACCTTCTTGTAAAGAATTTTTCCAGCCAGTGCTTAATGAGGCTGCTTCCAGGCTTCTCTCTTTTGGCTGGGTGATGGATTAAACCCAGTGTCAGGGGCTGAAGATGCTTTTGTGCCGTGTAGCGTCTGTTCCATTGCTGACCTGATGGAGAGCCTGGAATGAAGATGCCTGACCTCTGCTGAGCTGGACAGTCTGAGAAGGATATGCAGGCTGCCCACAAGCCCTGTTGTCTTGCCCCACGTTTGTGAACATCTCTAACATCTAAAGGCAGCCAGCACACAAGATTTGCTTTTGTGGCCTTCACGCTGGCATGCAGAAACTTGATGTGATGACGATAGATGTTGATAGATGTTTCTCCAGGATAGGCGAAGGGAAGACCTAATGCTGTCCCTGCTCTCTAAGCAGCCTGCCCTGTGCCTACGCCACACCATCCATTTTACCAGAAGGAAGACAGGGAGAGAATGGAGCGTGGAGATGTGGTGATAGCCCTGAAGTCAGCGTCGGGGACCCATCCCCACTGCCCTAATAACTGGGAGGTGAAAAGCAGTGCAGAAATCAAAGCTGCTGTCCTGCCTTAGGGACAAAGATAAGCTGCCTCCTGCTGCCACTGCCCTGACGTGGTCTTGTTCTGGCATCTTTTGCTGCCTGAACAGTAGGATGCAAGGAGGGTAGACTGTGGTCCTGGAAAAAAGGATGTCCCCAGGCTAAAGAGGAATGGTAGCTTAGCTGGACTTCAGGATTACCTTGTATTTTGCCTGCTGAGTCACGTTTTAGTCCCAGAGGCTGTCACCTGGAAGGCACAGGAGAAAAGGAGCTGACCCACATGTGACACACAGCAAGTAAATCAGCTCCCACACAAAAGTGCTCATCACAGTAAGCTCTGGAAGAGGAGTGAGCACCTGTGAGCCCAAGAGGAATACTGGACGAATGTCATGGACAGCCAGCGGGTTAGACCACAGCAATGGGCTTGAGACCACCACCTTAGCTCTGTCACCGTGCTTTGGTTTACTATGCCTGGTATTGCAACAGCTGTGTGCAGAGGGCTCTAGAAAGCTTGCAGGTCACGATGTCCAGTGCCGCCCAGCACAGAATGGCATGTCGATTTGGCAGCTGCTTTTCCGGGTCATCCAAGACTTGAGTGGTTTTGCAAGCTTGCGTTGCCCAGCTGTCAGGTTTGTGACAGGGCAGATGGACATGGAGAATGTGGACACGGAGAATATGCACCAACAGACCGGTTTGGTGACCTGTTTTGTTGTATTTCCTGGGAGAAATATGAACTGACCAGCGCCAGACTTTGCTGATCAAGGGAGTACTGCTCCTGGCGTTCTCTATAGATGAAAGTGCTTAGGAGAGGAGACCTCGCAAGAGGGAAGCTTGCAGGATCACAGCTAGTTTCCATACACCAAATGGTGCATTTCATATAGCCTGCTGTTTCTTGGAGCTGGATACTCTGTGGCATGTTTGGAGAGAAGGTCCTGTAACTCCAACATGCGTACTACTGGAAGCTTATTCTGCTCTTCCCAGAGGCAGCTGCTTAATAATGGACACACGGCGGTGTGTGCTTCTTCGTGTTTCTATTGAGTGTGTGTGTTGTATGAAAATACAGGGAAGGATTAGCTTGCTGCCGGCAAGTATATTTTTAGGGAGCTCCAAGGACATCCCAAGACTAGACAGAATCCAATGTAATGAAGCAAAGCGGTTTTGCGTCGCTTATCAGAGCCATTTCTCAGCAGTGACACTTTTGAGGTGGTAGTCTTGCCACCTGCTTGGAAAAGAAGGGAGCATGTACGCTAAGTAGTTTAAGAGTAGATTAGGCAAAGTGTTGGAGAATGCTCCATATGGGATAATCCCAAATGGCCAAGCAGCAGGTGGGAAGCAGGACTCCCATATATCCTCAAGCACAATATCTGCTTGAAGCAGCTGCTTCCCCCTCTCCTTCACTGCCAGGCTCCTGTTTCCTTTCTTTTTCCTACTACTTCCATTTACTACATCAGCTGTCTTGAGTGGGAGAAGGCTGTAGGAGAAGGAGCCGTCAGCCAGGGATGATGTATCATAGCCCTGTTGTGCTTGGTGGCTTCCCAGATGTGCTTGGTGTGCTTGCTTGCTATTGCTTCCTCATTGATTTTGTGGGTTTGGAGCTCCAAGACTGTAATCTGTCGTTGATTAGGGATATCATTAAGAGACTGTTTGCTGAAAAGGATCATTCAGAGATGGACTGCAGACTATGCACTGCCAGCTCCACATGTGGGCAAAGGTCTAGCGCAGTCGTTACAGAGACTGGATGTGACGTTGGAAGGATAAGCTTACAATTCTCCTTTGCCAGGAAGCCCTAGCATCCCTGCCTTTAACCCTGACCTCTGACATTATGTGAACGACTCAATATTCATTTCGCTGGATAGAAATAATTTGCCATTTCTGCTGGCGGGCTCCGAGGAGCATAGCTTGAGAGCCGATGCTTTGCTGGGGTGGTGCGATGATGATATGCGGTTGACAACTGCTTGGTCTGTGCATCCTCTGCACCTTTCACGCAGGGGCATCGAAGCCTACGCTTTGCAGACTTGCTCATGTGGTGAAGTAGCAACATCACCTCTGTGTTTACATGGGAGGAGCTGGGGCAGAGGGATGAAGTATGTTTACTTGCATGCGCTCTTAAGTCAGCGGCGAAGTTGGGAACAGACCCCAGGAGTCTGGATTGCAAGATCTTTGTTTTAATCTCCAGAACCCGCTTTCTTTTCTTAGAGCAAGGAAAGGAGAAACCAGAGTTGCTGGAGCCCTTTCTCATGCTCTTACTGGCTGGGCTTCAAACTCCCATTCTCTGCTTCATAGATCTTAGTCCGTTCTCACAGACGAGGTGAAACTGCCCAGGAATAGCATAGGAACAAGTAGCCCCTCTCTGTATCTTGTTGTTAAGGAACACAAAATCCAATAAAAAGTTCAGCTTTTTTCTAATGCCAGTTCTTTGCCTCACTGTAATTTTTGGATTAAATTGAGCACGATGGTGGCAAAGGCTAACTTCTGTGTTCAGGTGGGCCGAAAGTTTATTTCCATTGGACTAAGACTAGAAATACTGCTTTAGTAAAACAAACAAGGCCAACAAAAAAAATTTAACTCGCTCTGTGTGTGTAATACTCCCAGCAAGCTCCTTTTTTCTGCAGGAATTTGTATAGAAGGCTTCAGCCACCTCTTACTAAAGGGAAGGTGGTGAGAGCAGCCAGATTTGATCTCGAGAAAAAGTTGCAGGCTTCTGTCGTCATATTAGGTACAGAGCACCGCATGGTTCAGTTGGATTCTGAGCTCTCTAGGTCCTACTGGACATATGCGATCTGCTTCCAGCCCACTGCTTGCTGACTGTGTGGCATTGAGGAAAGCACTTCATTTCCCCCGCCTCAGTTTCCCCCAGCACTGGCTAGTTAGACTGCAAAGCTCACTGGAAGCAGGGGCTGCGTGTACAACATGGAGCGCAGCACTGTAAGCTAAATAGTGGATTTTGTGTTGACCCAGAGCTTCTTTTTAGATTATGTTTTCAGGAAAAATGAGTGCCGCCACTGTCTGCTGACTCCCTGTCATATTTCCTGTATTTGGACCCCTGTATTGACTATCTGTGGATGCAGCCGTTCAAAGCCTGTGTAGAAGAGTGCTATCTTGAAAGCCTATTTTGTTGTTAAATGGGGAGCAAACTGGTGCTCCCAAGTACTTGTGACTTATGTTCTGACTCTGTGTACAATAATACTCTGCTCCAAACTTGTTCCTGCGTTTGGGTTTAAAATTCGCCTTTGCAAAGAAACTGCCTGTAAGACAGCCCTTGGGAAGGGAAGAGCAAGTAGAGGAGAGGCAAGAAAGCCCAGGTGGGAGTGGGAAGGAGGGAGCAGTGTCCGGACTCCCCAAGTGTCCCGAAACACCTGGCTGGGGCAGCAGAGCTGGTGGCAATGGGTCTGGGACAGTGGTTTGCCCTCCTGGCACATGGTGGCATTAGTAGGACTGCTCAGACATGGGAAAGACCAAAGTCCTTAGCAGCTTGGTCAGAGATGAGAACAGTTTTCCCATCTCTGGTGGCATCAGCATTGCTTCTTTCTCCCTGACAAGCGAACTTCTTGATTTAGGCTTTCCGGGGAATGTGAAACCAGAGAAGCAATGTGGAGATCTTTGGCCTTTCTCCTGGAAGAAAGTCAAAGACACCCAGAAAAGCAGGGGTTGTGCAGACCCATCTCCACATCCCTTGGGCACTGCTGCTTAGGAAGTTCACCTTGGTATCGGTCCTGGAGGAAGAAAGCTGGTAAGCTATAAGGAAATAGAGAATGTCTGAAAATGAGAAATTCCACATGAAATTTGAAGTATTACGTCAAAGAAAAAAGAAATAGAGGGAGGAAGAAAAACTTGATACAATGAATGCTTGAGTCATGTGTTATTCTGGATTAGCTCTGCCACGGAAAGATCCCATACACCCTATGAAATCCATTACCTACGAGCCAGTGAACATTTGTACAGCACGTGATGTGGGGATCATAGCTGAAGCCAAGATCCCCTGTATAATATCCACCCCAGGGTAGGTTGGTCCATTTCCAGCGTCAACAGCCAGAGGATTAAGCATTTATCTCTGCAGAACAGTGGATAATTAATGCCAGATCGAACTAGGGGCTACGCTTGAGAGAGCTTGCTTGTGACTGTATTTGTGACTGACTGTGGCTTTATTGCCTGCAGGCAAGTTATGGGGAGTGGGATAATGTTTTCTCTGTACTGCAAGGTGCAGGCATTGCCTCGGTGATGCGTGCCTTGTAGAAGAGCATCGGTAGCTACAGGGCTGTGTGCTGGGATGGCATCGGGCTTCCCAAATGAAGCTGAAGGTGAGCTTTCCCATCGTGGCCACCGGCGGTATGCGTTAGGGGTGAAAACCTATCAGGAGACCTTTCCTTCCAGCTGAATGCTGGGAGAATAGAATGCTGGGATGCTGTGATTTGCCATCTTCTGGATTTAAATGTAAAATCCAGGGTTTGGCACTTCTGGCTTTCTTGAAATAAATTAATACCATTATCCTGGCTACAGTCCAGTTCAGGTAATTATATTCTTCCTACCTTAATGCCACTCCAGCCCCCTGTCTCCACTGGATATGCTGTGCTCTAATTCCTGTCTGGAACTTGCTTATTATGTTACAAAGTCTTTTTATTTTTTTCCCTCTGAGTACAACTCGTGCACAGAGCACTAGCCAGCCCCCAGCACTTTGCTGAGCTGCTAAAGTAATTGAGAGAACCTGCCTTAGATACTTCATTGTGCCTGGTGTTGTCCTGGAGCATCTCTCCTGACTTGTAAGCCTGCCGAGCTGGGAAGGTGTGTAAGACAGAAGATCGGAGCAATTGTTGCAGTCCTGTTCAGTGCAGTGGACTGCTAGAAACCCGCTTGTCTCTTTTCAGAGTGCCTTAGGCTGGTGAGTGTGTTAAGGGGAGGAAACTCAGGACTCCTGGGTGGTTGGCTTATCTTCCTGTGTTGCCATTTCTACAAAGATTTTTGAAGACTAAAGTATGTCCTTACTTCCAGGTGGGGGAAGAGTCCTCTTGTCTTCGAGAATATTGGCAGTAATATAAATATGTCCAAACCTCCCTGCTAATCTAGTGGAGCAGTCCTGCCTTAATTTGAGGTTAGCATCCAGCCCTAAGAAACCCTGTTTCTTGCAGTACGTGAGCAATGCTAAAAGCTGGCTTCGAGTACCTGGTTTCCCTTTTGGAGTGCAGCTTGCCTGTTCGTGTTGGTGGCTCGCTGGCCCTTACATCTCCTGCAATCGATGCATTGGGTTGTTTTTTCCCCTTTGAAAAGTATTTAAAGTCGCCTTCTTTCCTTTCAATTACGCTCTCTTCATCTCCTGGCCTCGCTGAGCGGCTGAAAAGGTTGCTCAAGCAGTACTTGAGGAGAGCATCCCGCAATCCGGCGTACTTCCTTCCTGTTCCCAGGCCCCTTCGCTCTTCCACGGCCCTCGAGGACAAGGGGGGTTTGAGGGACGTGCTGGAGGAGGGACAGCAGGGGTGAGGATCAAAGACCATAAACCACTGTTTAAAAAAATATAATGCCCACCACTTCTCTCGAGTGTCGCATCTGGCAGAGCCTCATTAACCTTCTGTTTCCCCCTCCTACTCCTTTGCCCCTGAAAATCAACAAAGCCAAACATAACAAGTTGCCTTGATTGAAGAAGGCTGAAGTGTGTGTGCTTAGTGTGAAAAAGCAAAAGCAAAGCCATTGGCTAAAGCCCCTTTTCCATGCAGGCCACTTCACATTTATTACGCTAGAAGACGGAGCTCTTTAAATCCCGATGCTCTTTATAGTTGAGCTCTTTAACTTTCTCCCTTCCTCCCCTTGCAGCCTTCATTCTCCCCTTGTTCCACTCCTTCCGCTCCGCTCCTTTCTTTTTTGTCCTGTGAGAACGAGTCTTTTAATCCCCTTGTACCGCAGATTAAAGCCATTATAGCCTCCCCAACCTGACATTTTCTCAGAGAGGCTCACAGCCAGATCTTTATGAGTGCTCTCTGTCTGTCTGCTGCTGCCTTTCTTCTCGGCACACTAAACCTCCGTTCCTGACCTTTCCTTGAAGAGGGAAGGACTGTGGCGTGCAATCCCATGTAGGCAGAGGCTGGTCTCAGCAGGGCTCGGGGTGCAGGAAATTAAGACCCATGGAAATTAACAAGTAAATAAGGAGAGAAAGAAAAGACGATGGGAATTTAAGAGAGGACCAAAGCAAAATTCAGCATGTTTGGAAACGCAGGGCTTGGGTCTGAGTTTTGCAAATGGTCCTGTCTTTTTACGAGGAGCACATAAACCTGGGACTCGTTTTTAGTAGCAGATTGGGGTTACCTGAAACCTAAGCTACAGTCCAACTCTGCGCTTTGCGTTTGGCCCAAGAATAATGGATCCAGGCACCTGGAAGTACACAGGTAGATGTTGAGTTTGTGAGCTTTCAGGGACAGGAGTGACTTCTAGTACTACAGGGCTCTGTCCACAACAGGGGATTTCTTAGTATTTGTCATCAAATGATTGTACCTCACCTCTGAGATTGCAGAGTGGGTCGATGTGCTGGTCCTTGTTTTGTACACGTCATAAAACCATAAAGGATGAGGGTAGCTTGCCTAAAAGTGCATGCGCTAATGGCAGAAACATCTTTCCTACGGAGTTTTCTGGCTCTCGTCATCAGTCCTGCCACTGCGAGGTGTCCTACAAATGTCCCAGAGTTTTTGGCGAAGCACCAAGGAAGGTGAAAAACCAGCCCCAAGATACGTTTCCTAGAGGAATGGTGTAAAATTACCCCAAACGGGCCCTTTCAGGTTTGTGTTCAATATACAAGGATGCGCTAGTGAATAGGAGGGGTGTCTGTTGCTAACACGCTCTTTGAGCAGGGAGGAGGCAGTTTGGTTTCCTATTCTTTTGGACCTCCAGCATGAACTTAGCCTGGCTGTTCTGAGCCGTTGTTTCACCCAGCTGTTGATAACCTGACCCAGAGCTGTGCAGACGTCCTAACACTGCAAAGCTCTGGGTGCTGTGCTAACCCATTCGGCTTGAACTGAAGAAAATCGTGCAATGCCTATGGCAAGTGGGTACAAAAGGTCAAGTTTCGGTCCTGCAAGGCTTTACTTGCATCTGTTTATACGGGGGTTATGTTTTACCTCCCTTGTAAAAGGATAAACAGAATTTGGTTATCTTTATAAGCACCTTGAGAGCACAGCCTTCGCAAGTCATGCGTGGGGTTAGAAGGTGTTTGAAGGGTTGATTCAGTGCCTCCAGATTTTGCTAAAATACGTGGTGACCGCATAGAAGAAGATTTCCCACACTTACTGGCTGCAGCAGCACTGCGATGACAAGCCAACTCATGGCATTTGTGCTCTCCCATTGCGCGCCTGAGCTAACGCGGAGGCTTCTGGGGGCAGCAGCGAAATTGCTTTCAAAGCAAATAATAAAAGAAGTGCAACTGTCCCTTTTTGGGAACTCGTTTCGGGGCAAAAGTTCCCCTGGCAGCCCAGCTTGCCGATAATGAAATCGAAACAGGAGCTCACCCCCGGAGGGGCCGTACGTGTGAAACGCTGCCATGTCGAATCCGTATGAATCCTCCACAAGGAAAGCCCGAGCCCTGTAATTACTGGTTTTCCAGCAAGCAGCCTTTTCTTTCTCTTTGTGTGGGCCCGGTCCCCCCCTTCTCTCCCGCCATGCGCGCATGATAAGAGGATATTTGTAATGAAAATCACTGAGCAGAAGCGGAGAACAAAAGCGGGGGCACAGTGCGCTCGCCGGTGGGGATATTAGAGGCGCTGGGCTCCCACCTCCGTCCGGTCTGCTCTCTGCTGGGAGAGCGCGGTGGGCACGGCGGGCTGGGGAGGCTCTTATTAACCTTAATCTGCAGAAAGGGGCTGAAGCCACGCCGTGGCCCGGTTTCATAGCTACAGCGGCTCGCTCCCAAGCGTGCAGCCTTATGAAGGGGCAGTCTCCCCAGCAACTCTAATGCGTTTTTGCACCGTACCGTCTAATCTGAGGTAGAAATGTCACCGCCGTCAGACCCCAGGCTGGCAGCTCCCAGCCACGGCCGCGTTGGTAAGCACATATCCAGCTTCAACCTTCTGGTTGCTGGGGTGAAAGGGCCTCTTTATCTCCGCAGGGAGAGGCAGATGAATCCTGGGCTCAAACAAGGGACCTGCTTTCCCCCCCCCCACGACGCTTCAAGGGCTCTTTATTATGTCTTTTAGTTCTCAGCTGCAAGTGGGAGGGAGCAATAAGGCTGGAGAAATGGCGGAGGGGGGGAAGCCTCTCACAGTGGGGAAAGGCCCCAGCCACCAGTGTGTGAAAAGGGAAGGCAGCGCGGGGATTAGAAATGTCAGCTTCATGGGAAGTACTTGATATTTAATAGCTTCACTTGATTGCTGCAAGGCGGTGACGTGCACGGTGCCGTAAGGGCAGCTGTGAGCCGTGTACCCTGGAGAATCGATGCCATTTCTGGGTGCCTCGGGAGCTATCGCAATATAGGATGGTGAGAAAGAGCCACGTGAACTGAGCTTGCATTACTTAAGATCAAGTTGTCAGGTTGGTGGCTCATCCTTTCTGTGTCTTGCTGGCACAGGGTGCAGGATCTGCTCGCAACGAGCTGAGCTTTCTTCCCACTGACAGCTAGTGCCCTCCATCTGATGGCTGATAGCGCTTGTGACTTGTTTATTGCACAAACGCTGTTGGATGGTCTGTCTGCAACATATTCTCTAGTTTGTTCATCTTTGCAGCTGCTGGGGGAACGGAGGCCTTTTAAAGCATTAGCACTCTGTAATCTCCTCTTCTCGACAGATGCTCTGATGCTATCTGCTGCCCGTACAGTCGGGGCCACTGGAAGAATTCGTTTGTGCGACGGGAGTGTGCTCCTGCGCCGGTAGGGATCTCGTCAACATTTTTGTCTGATTAGGCCAATAAAAATTCTTGGATTCCTCCCTCGTCTCCAGCATGCACGTGCTGCAAACACCAGCACACAAACAGCATGCTTTATTTCTCACCCAGATTACCTCCCATCCCCATCTGGATGCGGCCCTGGGAGAGGAAGTTGCTCCCCTAGAAAAAGGGCTGTTGGAAAAAGTGAATAACTCTGAGAGGATGGAGATTGCTTCTTCTTGCTCCTTTTGTGACAAAGTGGTGAAGACAAAGCGACTGGAGCTTTCCCAGCGTGACTGACTGGTAAAGAGCCTTCCCAGCACTGTACTTCATTGCTAGGTCAAAAGGCAATGTGCTTTTATTGAACCAAGTCTGCTCTGGGCTCTGTACACTCCATCAAGCTGTATTAAGCTTTTGCTTTTGTCAGTGCAAGTGAATTCTAATAAACTAGCTCATGGCTGTCGTTTTCAGCACACTTCAGCACAAACACATCCTTGCACGTTTCGAGAGCTTTATCCCAGATTCATGCGCCTCTCCAATGCAGCCCCTATGGACTGTCTGAAAATCCCCCTACCCCTCGAGGCAGGCACTGAAAGTGGCATTTGGCAGCGTTCCTGCCACCACCTGCATGGAAAAGCAGGATGCAGGGCCTGTCCAGCCCTTGACTCTCCTGTCTTAAGGAAAACAACGTCCAGGGTATAAATAGGCACGACGCGCTGCGATCCTTTTTAAGGTCTATTCTTGACTCAATATGCTCCACCAACAAAAATAACCTGTTCCACCCCCTTCAGCAAGGTTCACCTGAATCCCAAAAGCTGCATTAGAACAGAGTGTATTAAAGTGCATCACACATCAAGGGCTTGAAAATAAACACCAGCGATGTCTCCTTTTGATCACATTCCTTTCCACGACAGGCTGACGATTTCCAAGCCAAGAATGTCACTAACCTCTCATATTTCTCCTGGTCATTTCTGTCCTGAAATTGGAATGCAGCCACAGGCAAAAGGGGGTTGAACGCCCTCGTGTCAGAGATTTAGATCCAGATTTAAGAGACATTATCTCATCGATAGTGAACAACAAGGCTGGCACGCCGTCAGGCGCAATATTCCCTGGAAAGTTCAGCATGCGTGGCGAGGGACACGGGAAGGCAGGCTTAACTCACAATGCTAAGCTCGCGCTAGTCAAGCGTGGTAAGATCCTGGCTGGCAGCTGCAGCAAAGGATCTCCATCAAGTCGGAGAGCAGCGTAGACAAGGGCCCCGTGCTCGTGGGAGGCAGAGGACGCAGAAGAGCTGGGGATGGTTGCGCAGCGCAGTGGTTCGGAATGAAAAAGTGGGGTGGCATGGAGGGAAGGAGGGGAACGGAGCCGAAAACTGCACGTCTTTATCGTGGCTTCAGTAGAAAATTATGCGGGGGAAAGAGGAATGCAGGTCAGGCACCCTGAAACATCCAGATAAAGGATTAGCATGAGGGAACAGGACTACTGTCATTGCCTTTCTTGGGTGGCAAAGATGGAGCTAAAGCTACATCTAAAGCTACTAATACCCTTTAAAAAGCTCCTTATGCTTGGTCTGTAGATCATATTGTCCTTAAGAAAAAGTTCATCATTTCTGCTTGGCAGCAGCTGTATTTAGCCTGGAGTGCGGCACAAGCACTGGCAGATAAGACGGCACTAAGAGGTTTTGCAATCTGTCAGCCCTCTGGGTCGTTCTGGGGAAAAACTTCAGAAGGACCCGATTTCATCACAATGTGAAATTAGAAAGTGGTTGCAGTAGGGGAAGAAATCACTCGGGAAAGAATAGGGACAACTTCATATGAGTAAATCCCCCCCCCAGCTCTGCGCTGAATTGGTTAAAAGTGCCAGCTTTGAAATCACAGGTGTTGAAAGCCTTTCAGCCACTGTCAACGCTGTGACAGCATGTTTGCAGTGAGCATCCTCCTGAAACAACCTTGAACTGCCAGAGAAGTTGGCAGTTTAAGTTATACTGCCTATAAGGTTAGCGCTTACGGGCCCCGGCGCTGCAGCAGCAGGTCACAGATGGAGACACCTCCCTTGGCTTTGAACATCTCTCAAAGGACCGCAGCCCTTCAGATGTTTTTTTGGGAACAATTTTAGTGAAACCTGTTAGCTCCTGAAGTAATGCGCCAGGTCTGAGCTATCAAATCCAGACTTGCCTGCCCAGAGAATAAACCTTTGCCTGCACGACGTCCTCGCGTGGACCCCAGCTGCTGTGGATGGAGCTGAGGGGCAGACAAGGGCACGAACATGCCATGTCCTGCCATGCCCAGAAGCAGTTTCTCTGAAATGCTTTGGTTTGAGAAGCAGGGAAGCTGCAAGTTCTGCTTTGCACTCACACCTACCCTCAACCCTGCACATCAAGGGACTTGCAGAGAAACATCTGCTCCTGGCTGGTGTGACCTGCTGGCTTGCAGGAGCCGCGAGAGGGAGCTTCGGGACTGTCCCTTACATTTTTTCCCCAAACCAGGCTGAGGCACAAGATGGTGCTGTTGTCTCAGCCATCTCAGAGCCTGCGAGGGACATGGGGAAGCCACCGTGGGCCGGGGGACACTGGTGAATCCCACCACGCTGCCCTGCAAGAGAGATCTCTGTGCAGGACAGGGCTCAGCTCCCGGGTGGGAACTTCTCCCATATTTGAGCCCATTTCCAGCCCTCCTTCAGGGTGAACCCCGTTTTTTCTCATGAAAAGCCGGCGGACAAGTGATCTAGAGGAGACAGGTGCCGGCGAGCATGGTTTCACATCCAGATCTGCCCTTCCCTGTGTCCCAAGATAACGTCCTGCCCACAGGTCTGAAGGGTTTGTGTCCCTGAGGGTTACAGCATTTATAAGAGGTAAAATAAGTCTCATGACCGTGCTCTGCAGAAACATGAACCTCACAGTGAGAGGTCCTAGGGGTGGGGAGATGGGGAGAAGAAAATACATAGAGGGGTGTTGGTGTCCCCATCCTGGGGGGACGCCGGCTCTGCCAGGTGATGGGGATGTTGGATGCGGAGCGCCCTTGCTCACGCCTCTCAGACGGAAAGCTCCAGCCTGGGTTTGAAGAAAATTTTCCCATGAAAGATTCCCTGAAACTGGTACGTTCCCACAAAGGGCTTTGATTTCAGTGTATCGGCATTTTCCGATGAGAAACCATCTCATTGGAAAATTCCCAACCAGCAAAGAGAAACTCCCCAGTGTATCAGGGGAGGGATACTGTCACATGCGGCGGGAATTTAATACCAGTGGAGTCTTGTGTCTGGAGGCTCTGAGTAAAGAAAGACAAAATCCAGCCAGCACCACTCACGGCGAGAGGGGGAAACCGTGAAGTCCTGCAGTTGAGCAGCTTTGCTCTCTGCAGCCTGCTGCCCGTTTTCCCAACGCTTTCCTCTTAATATTTCTCTTTCATCAGGGTGTCGCTGCTTTCTGTGCAGGCAGAGGGTGCAGCGTGCAAGCGTTACACACCGGAGGCAGCACAGGCAGGACCTGTTAGGGGCATGGAGGCAATGGGAGCACAAACTGAAGCTCCAGAAGTTCACCCTGCCTTTGGTAGGGGTCCTGGGCTAAAGGGGGACCATGCAGTTGGGAGAAACTGAGATGCACAAGTTACCTGCTCTCAAACAGACCTGACTGTTGAGTTACGATGGTCACATATCTCCAGCCAGTCCCTGGTCCAGTGGCTTAACCAGGCTGGAGGAAATATTTTTGTGTTTTATGGAGACAGCTCTTCTTGTTTAAGTTCAGGATTCCTCTAGAGCAATAACAGGGCAAGCTCTTGCCCCCACGAGGGCTCGTTTTGATGGACATTGCTGCGAGGGTGGACTCTGACCCATCCTTGGCAGGTGCCTGCCTGGATGCTTCGTGGCTGGAAGAGTACGATCTGTGTTTCTGGCAGCGTGGTGCTCTGGCAGTCCATGAGGAGCTGCTGAGGGGTGGGCAGGCAAGGCAGGGTTAGTGGAGGTAGGGAATATAGCAGACTAGCTGCTTGCCCTGGAAAAGATGATGCCATCTTAGGGGTTCTCTTCCTTCACGAAAAAAACAGAAGCCAGGTCCTGACCTGACCCTCTGCTCTTAAAAGTAGCCCAAAATTTGGCTCTTATTGCTTCTCTTCTTTAATATCATCACTGGCTGCAAAGGAGGCCAATTAACCTCAGGCATCCTCACGCAAAGATGAGTCCCGGCTCCAAGGGAGGTGCCCTCCATTCCCCAGCTGACGTGTGCTGCTTTCCAGAAGATTTTCAGTCTTGCCCATGCGATGCTGGTGGACCTCACACATTGGGTGTCCTTAGTGAGATAGAAGTGACCAAGCAAGAGACTTGAAACCACAATTAGGTTATTTAAGCCACCTCTTGTTGCCCAGGGACTCCTCTTCCTACATCGAGCTAGATTCTTGTGTCATGCATCAACTTTAGGGGAGTTGCAGAAGAGCAGAGGAGAACAGACTCCAGCCATGCATCTTCTCCAGGGCTTTGTCCAGCCTGGTTTTGAATGACTCCCCGAGAGGGCTTTCACCAGCCCTCATGGGATAATGTGCCACGCAGCCTGCTAGATCTCTGATGGAAAGCGTGCCTCTCTTCCGTGGCAGGTACTCCATCTGGGCTTGAAGGCTTCCTTCGCTCTGCTTGTTTTCCTGGTGGTTGTCTCTCCGGCAGAGGTTAGCAAGTCCCTTTGTGAGGCCGGCACTTCTCAGATGTTATGTCTGGAAGTTTGCTCTGTTTTTTTGGCTAGGGGGCCCAGGGTCTGGAAGCAGAGAGGCTTTTATGGGAACCCAAGTCCCCTTTTGACACGACTTCCTCACGCTTAAATTTCAGGTTCACAGACGCGAACATTTTCTGGTTGGATATCTTTCATTGTCAAAGGGGATTAGGCCAGTGATTATTTACATGCACCTCTATTACACAGAGTCTGTTTCTTTTCTTTTTTTTTCCCCCATGTAATTCTACATAATATGTAAACGTTGACTAAAGCAGTCCCATAGATGGGGGCGAGGGAGCAAATGAGGCTCCTGCTACGCAAAGTGAAATGGGTAGATCAAGACCTCTGAGCTGGGAGATGCCTGTAGGGCCGATGCTTTGGGGAGAGCATCCTCTTCCTTCCACACATGGACACCGTTGCCCAAGCGGCCGGGTTCATCCTGGGGCATCACCTTTCTCCAGTGCGTTGGAGCTGGTTACAGCCAGAAGCTGAAAGCTTGGCGCGATGGGTGACTGGTTTGATCTAGGGCGGCTCCTCTGGAGCTTTGGCTGCTCCCCAAGAAATTGGGATATTTTTTTTAGAACCCAACATGCATGAGTTTTAAAAGGGATTTTTGATAGAAGTCCCATTTACTCCTTTATTTGGCTTGAGAGGCTGCAGTGGAACAGATTTCTTTACATATCCTTGAGTGTTATTTGATTAAGGTTATGACTGCTAATAAACACTCTGAGTCTATTCTCCTTCCCCACCACTTGTAATTCAGGATAACTGTTGCCTGCATGGGACTACACCTTTTCATACCAGTGCGAGGGACCAGAGTGCTGATTCTGCTCCCCTTTCATCAGTTTACCGGTGTACTGCTCATTTCTGATTTATTCCAGCTTGATAATGTAAGAGAAAATAGAAATGGGAGGAGTGCCAGGAGTGATTCTGGCACAATAACCAGTTTACTTCCTTTTCCTTCACTTCGCCATTTACAATCACAAGTTCTTCTATAAAACAGCTATGAGAAGAGCAGACATTGCCCAGGAGTAAGAAAACTTGAAGCTGCAGAATCAAACTGGCAAAAACCAAAATCTTGTTTGCAGTGTAGGAGAGAGAAGCAGGTTCTGCTTGGAAAGATAGAAGGGAGGAAGAAAGTAGGGACCCCAGAGGACTCTGTTCTACCTGTCGTCTAGAAAGTGAGCATATTTCTTAGTATGGTTAGTCTTTTGCTATGTAAGAAAATACTTTTAATTTTTCAGGAAGCAAAACAGAGGAAGTGATATAGACACCCCAGCTACCCAGCATCACCACAACTGCGGCGGGAGATCTTAGCCAGTACTCGGAGAAGGCTGGTAAGTGAATCATAGCCAAAAGCAGTGACCCATGGACTAAGGAAAGAAATGGTCAGGCTCATCTAGGGATATGTAGACTGCCTGGAGAGAAAGCAGCAGAGACTCAAGAGACCGCCTGCGGTCACCAACGTCTGGGGAATAATCAGGGTGCCACAGAAGTTTAAAAAATGATGAACATGCCACGTGCAATGAAATAAAAATGTGCTTGGATGTAAATGAAACTTTGCTCTGCACTGAAAATGCACGCTGATGGCCATTTATGAATCCATAAGAGCACAGAGAGCTCCCTATTTGCACCAAGCCTTTCTGCTCCCCTTTTCCCTGAAGGTTGGGGGCCTTGATGCCTTTTTCCTGGAAGTGAAGCGCAGCCTCTCCACGACGGTCATAATAAGTCTTGTGCTGTGCGGCGCACTAATGAAAAGCTGTGTGGGCTAGTCCCTAATTACAACCATCAGTTAAGCTGTCAGAGGGAGCTCTCAGCCTCGGTTATTTCATTATTAGACTTTGGGCCTTGATGAGCTGCAATCAGGCATGAAAGTGCGACCTGAGCAGAGCCAGGGAGGTCTCCACTCCCCCACCGAGCTCGGGGGACTTTAGTACTAGACCTGGTTTCTCAGGTCCGGGGCTTTACCTGTTGCATTGCAGGGAGGGAGCTGGGAGCAGAGAGGGAAAGGAGGAGGAGGAGAGCTCCACGGGGCATGCGATCACCTTAGGCACAACCAGCCATCTTTCCACACGCCTACATTCGCTGGCTTTTTAGGGTCTGCGGGCTTCATCGTTTTGAAGACAAGAAGCCGTTGCTGTAACTCAGCACCTCCAACTTACACTTCCCGCATAAAAGCTTTAGGACTTTCAGCTATATACGTTTAGTTTCAAAACAAATGCTATGCAGGGAGGAGTCCAAGTCACAGTGTCTTTCAGCCACATCTGGATTTTGAAGTGTCCCAAAGGATGATGTTGGGGGACTATTTCTCCACACAGCGGTCCCTTTAAATTTCGCACTAGACCCAGTGGAAAACAGACATGCAGATGGTGGGTTTTAACGACAACAGCACCAGTTTATTTGAACTAGGGTCTTTATGGGGAGATGTGTTTGTTTTCTCAGACCACACATTATTAACTAATCCCTAGACTTTGTTTTTATAGTCGCATTGTGAGCAACTTCCCACTTTTCTCCCCTTTCCTCCGTCAAAACGTCTTTAGCTCCACAGTTGTGTGTAAGGCATCCTAGACTGCTGCTGCTCGGGATGGATTTCCATTCGGCAGTCCTGCCGCGGCTGCGGCTCCCCTTCCTACCTGGGAAAGTCAGACTGGGAATTTCCTTGTGCTCTTTGGAAATGATCAGCTACAGTCACTATGCATCCCATTCCCTCTTGGTACGAAAGAGTAATGATATTTCTTTTGTCTTCCCCATGTGTCGGCTTCATTCTTATTCCAAAGCCCAGATCTGTCTCTTTTTCCCAGCTTCTTCTCTTCCAGGACAAGACTGTCACTTGCTGCATACCTGTACTCAGTGGAGAAGAGCCCATTTGCAAAAGGCCCGAAGTGAAACACTTGCAAGACCATCTGCTGAAGTATTCGGTTCTGTTAAACCATAAATGCCGTGAGAAGAGGCTTCACTGTAAGCTTTTTGCTGTTCCTTCATGGGTTCAAGAAACCTTGAAATAAGCAATCGTGTTTTTGCAGTTGTGGCTGCAAGTGCTGCACAAGAGGTGCTGGGCAAAGCCAATGCAGGCTGCCACGGCCGGCGTGCTGGGGAAGGGATGGGATTTTGGGCAACGGCTTCTCCTCGCCAGGTTTCCCACCTGTGCCTTTTGCAGAGAATCTCTTCTGATCGCTTCCAGCCTTCGCCTGACAAACAGAAATCTGAAATGAAACAGCCTGTTCTGGAGGGATGGCGGGGGTCTCTGTTGTCTAGCCCCACACAGCTGTTAATCACCAAAATATCTCTGGCTCCCAGCAGCTGTCTGGTGTTTATCTTAGCCTGGATATCTACTGGCCGACCCCACGGAGAGCAGGCTGTGCAGCCAAGCCAAATACAAACGGAAGACAGATAATTTGCGCACAAGGGTGTGCACGTGTATTTTGTGTCCGTGTGTGCGTACATATGCGTGTGTGTATACACGCAGGCTTTGTTTATATCCCGCTGCTGCAGCTGGAAGTGCACGTCAGTGATTTTTGCTTGAAATGAATGTGTAATTTTGTGGATGTGTTGGCACATACAAGAAGGGAAGCCTAATGTATATGTGTTGTACAGGTGGTGTAGGTGTGTGCTTCCAGGTGCATGACTGTGACTCAGATAAGATCTCTTGCACAGTCATTCCCCATGCTTTCTCTAAGCCTTACGAAGTTTTTTAGATAAAGTGGAAAAATAGAGGGCTTCCCAAGTCTTCCAGTATCAGTCAGCCACAGAGGCTTTAAAGTGCATCTAAAAGGCAGTTCCCTGGGTCATCTGTGACTTTTTGGGAAACAACAAGGAGGAAGAGCCTTAACAAAGTAAACTGACCCACCTGCAGAAGAGAAGGAGGTCAACCTTGTGGCTCCAATTAACCTGTCCTTGCAGGGGTGTGAGGGCGAGGAGTTTATATAAATCAGGCTCAGGTAAGGCTGAGTTTTTCTGGGAAGGGATGAGAGAGGCAGATCTCTTGGCATGTTTGATGTCCTCTTTGTGGTAAGAAGCTTGCAGTGACCTGGGAGATAAAAGACTTGAGGAGTAGCAAGGAGGATGTGAGCATGTTATACCCTGATTTTTCTGAAGACTTACACCTTTCTTTTTCCCTGTTCCTAGGTCCTTTCTGTAACAGTCAGAGTGTCCTGAGCTACCACGTGGCAGCTTGGAGCAGCGGAGAAGGTCCTGGCTGGATCTGAGTTGCTGCTTGTGTGATAAGGTAGGATTTGGGTGAACTTATGGAATGGTGGGAACCGACCGGAGTTTTCTTTTAACGCATTGTCAACTGCAAGTGTCCGGAGAAGCACAAGGTTGTGTTGCTGAATGTTGTGAAGCTTCAGACTAAAGGGTTTGCATTTTTTATTTGCCTAGCAGTTGGTTGTATATTTAATGTTGTTTTGGAAAGAATGCTTGAGGTCCTTGCTGCTGCTGACTCTCCCCTGAGGTTTCAAAGGCCGTCAAGCACTGAGAGTTACAGAAACTGGCTGTACAGGATGGTGTGTGCCTTTGACTTTTCTGAACCCTGAGGGAGGCTGAAGTCTTGCTGCTTCTTACACCGAGTTCTCCAGGGGCAGCTGCACAGGATAAGCTGCAGTGCTGGCTTTTGGAGGCTGTGTTTTTTGGTAGGTGGGAAGCTGGAGGGCTGTGCTGAGCTGTGTTTTGGGCTGTGCAAGACTGAGTGAGGGGGTGTGCGTTTGCTTATCCCTGGTTTGCCTTTTGCTCTTTGAGTACAGTGAGTGCCTTGCATAGAGATTGTGCAACAAAGGCCAGGGCTTCTTCCAAAGCAGTTCGGCTTTCTTGGCTGTGAATGCCCAGCTTTCCTTCAGGTCCAACTCTGGTATTTATCAATTAACTTGCTCCAGATCCTGGGAACAGCCACAGCTGTCCTTCCCTTCAGCCTGGAGCACCCACTTCCTTCTGCCTTACCTCATCCTGCAATTACTATCCCACAGGGCACCCTGGGCTGCAGCAGCCTGTACATCTGTCCTGTCTTCTGCACACGCAGCAAAGCCTCAGAGGATAAAGGAATGGAAGAGAAAGAAGCCAGTTGCCCAGGAGTAGTGTTTAGGCAGAAACATGCTTGTGTTATGCACCTGGAGACAGTGGGGGTGAGCTTGTGGTATGGGAAGAAGCAGTGCAGGGAGCTGGGGCTGAAATGAGGGTAGCAAGCTGTCAGGATGCTTCTGCTGGAGGCTTAGTGAAGAAAAGCAATCGCAGGAGAGAGGTTGCTCCTGTTCTCACTGAAAATGACAAACCCGTGGGCGCTCTAGCTGGAGCCTTTGCTGTAGGTGAGAGCCTTCTCCAAAGGGAGAGACCAGCTTTCTGGAAGGCAGAGGACAGGAAGGGAGGAGTTCATCTGGACCAGACTCTCTAATAACTAACTAGTCAGCTGTTTCTTAATGTGCTGAGAGGATGTGGGAGCCCATGGGTTTGCTGAAATGTATGTGCAATGATTGCTCCTTCTGAAGAGCCAAGAGTCTCTTGAACAGCAGAGGTGCAGTCCCCTTCTTCTCCCCCATGAAACACCATGCTTAACTTACAGTCAGGAGGGGCAGGGTGTTTTGGATGGCCACACACCAGGGTTAATAGGCTGCCCTGAAGAGGGGAGTAAAGGTGAGGAGGGTTCAGTGCTGGAGAAACACTCTGCACAGAAACACTGCTGTGCATTAGGTAGATGATGGTGGAAACAGCTCAGGAGGCATCTTGATGACAGGCACAGCCTAGAACTGTGTCCGCTCTGGGGTTTTTTTTCTTGCAACCTTATTTCCAGCTTTGTAATGGGGAGCATAACCTCTGGCTTTGCTTCATCAGATGTGCCTGCAGCACAGCTAAATACAGCTGACAGATTGGGGCTCTGCTATTTCTCTGGAGCTAGCACAGCATGAAGGAGGTGTGGAGGCATGTCTTAAGAGTCCTGATGCTCAGGATATGTCTGGTCATCTGTGGGGCTGGCAATGGTAGTGCAGATGGAGCAGCATGTTAGCCTGGCCCCCTTCCCACCCCAGAGGCAGAGAAGCACCTAAAATCTCGAGGGGGATTGCCAGGCTTCTGTGTCTTGGCCTGGGTCCTGTGCAGGCAATGGGATGCTGAGGGAGAGTGGCCTAGCACTGCCACTGAGACAGCCCCTGCCAGCCAGAGAGCAGAGGGAAAGGGGAACAATAACATTATCCCCTGGTGATGGCTGAAAATTGAAATCATCTGCAAGGGCCCATCCTGCCTGCTGAAAACAGAGGGGCTGGGAAGACCTGCCTTGAAGGCTGTGGAGCAGCAGTAAGGTGATATGCTGAGAAAACATTATGTTCTTAACTGCCTGAGTGCTGCTGCTCTTCCTCAGCTTCCAATGCCGTCCTCTGTCACCAGTGTTTATGGCATCCACGCCCCATCCCACCCTGATGTGCAGGGACAGACCTCTGCCTCCCCTTGGCGAGGGGTATCCCCTGCAGGGCCTGGTTCTTGGGCATGAACGTTTTTGATCAGCTGCCCCTGCACCCTTGTTCTCTTGGGGAGAACAAGCCAGAGCTGCGGCCCAACTGCTGTCAGTGGGGGTCCTGTGGATATTTGCATCTCAAAATCCCATCTTGCTTGCTGAGCTGTTGAGCTTGTGCTGTTCCTGGTCCCGACACATTCAGGAAGCAGACATCCTGCTCTTCTCCATCCTCCCAATGTCCCTTTGCTGATGTTTAGTGTCAGTTGAGGACATTTGGTAGCCTACTGTGCAAGTCACCATGGGAAGACAACATGCTTCCCATAAGCATAGACAAGGGCATTGTTGCCTGCTTTAATGTGCTCTAATTTAAACTAAGTTGTGTTTTCAAATGAGTTCGGTGGATTTTGTTGCAGGAGACAGCAACTCCCTGTAGTTAGGGCTTTTTTTGTAGAGAGAGGATTCTGGCTTTGAGTTGAGCTTGCAGATTGCTGAGTTGGGCAACTCTTACAAGCAGAGCCTCTATAGAAATGTATATGAGCCCTCCTGTACCAGCAGGTCCTGTGGGCACACAGCTCCCCTTCCCCCAGTACTGTGAACTTCAGTGTGGCTCTACTGATGCCTGGAAGTGGGGGGGACTTCACATTGGAGTCCGCTGGCCCTGGTCCCAGTCGGGATCAAGATCACTTCTATTGACCTGAGCTGCATTCAAAACCATCACCTAGGTGTGAAAAAATCCACTGCCTGGTCCCTGTTCCCTGGGCTCCCTCGTCCCCACCCAGTGTGGTTTTTAAAATATTCTTAATGAGCTGTCATTTTGGCCAGGGTTCACTTGGCGATTTAAGGATGGTGGTAACAATGAGACCACGATGTCCAGGCAGAGGAAAAGGGAGTGAGGGGCTTTCTGCTGGTTTGGTTTTTTTTTTTTCTTCCCCTGCTTGGTATTTTCTGTGGTTGTTTTGAGTCCTGCAGTGATTTCTAACAGCTGGCCCAGCTATCATCCTGATCGTGTTGCTCTGTGCTTCAGTGAGCTGAGGGGACTTGGCAACCCGGCAGCTGTCCCGGAGCCTGAGCCATGAATGAGCTCAGAGGGGGAAGGAGAGAGGCTTGGATGGGAGAAACTGTATTTGTGGTGGTTTTTTTTTTAAGTGAGAGGCTGACAGTGTTGACTGGATCCAGGCACAGCCCGAGCAGGTGCTGTGTCTGCTTTGCCCTTCTCCTCCCTTGACCGTGCGGGTGCACAGACCCTCCTGCAGCACTTGGTGAGGACACAGGCTGGACTTGAGGTGTTTCTTGTGACCATCCCTCACCAAGTCTGTGTCTCACACCTGTCCTGGGAACTTGCATGTAGCTCTGCCAATGTACTCCAGTGCTGATTTGCAGCAGGTCTTGACCCTTTCCACTCTGATGCCCCACACAGAGATTTTTTTTTTTAAGCTGAACTTTCAAACTTCGGCAATGCAACCTGCTGACAGCCTGCCTTATGTTTTATCTACAGATCCTAAATGACAGAGCTGCATCTAATGGTGTTTCTTTTGACCAAGATCCACAGTGCCTCTTGCAGCATCCTTCTGTCCAGTGCAGCACTGTCCCTTGATATGAGACCATGCCTAATATCTCAAAGTTGATGTGCTGTGTGGTGCTATATGGATATTTTCTACCATGCTTTTCAGACCCTATTCCATCCTCGTGTCCTCGAACGTATGTCACAAGCTGATGTGGTGTGCGGGGTGTGTGTTTAAACAGTTTCCTTAAAATAATCTGTAAGTTAAGTTGTAGCACAGCGTGAGGGCACTGATTCCTGTCTTGTAGAGCCTAAAGCACTCAACAGACATAGTGACCCCCCACTAAAATGTGGTTTGCAAAAGAAGACCCCCTGGCCTGCAGAAACTGCTGGACCGCCGCTTCGGAGTTAGTGTGTTGTGAACTGGGGGCAAACCAGAGAAATGTGTTATGGTGTTCTCAAGTGCAAAGAGTTTGGCAAAGTACCACAGGCTACTGCTTTTAAATAGCTCATCTTTAAATAGGTTGCTGTCTCCATTACCAAGGGCATGTCGGCTTTCCTGGAGGGTATTGGAGGTTTCATTTAAATGCAGTCACCTTGGGATTCTTTGGAGATGTTGATGATGTGTGGCAGGATGATCTCCAGTACACAGCGTGCAAATGGTAGAAAAGGCTGAAACCAAAACTCCTGTGAGACTGTGCATGCCGTGAGCTTTAATACTCAGGAAAATGAGGGGCTGCTTTTCTTTCCTCTAGATGCAGGCTGTGTCCATGTGTCTTCACTATTGCTCTGCTGTTCCCCTTTCCTAGCAAGCCTTGACCTCCCTGATTTCTAGTACAAGCTCCTTGCAGCGTGCTGCAATCCTGTGCAGACGCAAGGTTGGCTGCTCTGCCTTCATCTTAGCCGCTGGCATCTGGAAAGCTCCTGGCTTGGACCTGTGTGGTGCTGTCAGGTGTGTGTTAATCCTGACCTGCATTTTGCCTGCTCTTTCCACGGTGACACTGCTCTTCTGTCCTTTGCTAGCCTCATTCCCCAAAATGAAGTTCTGCTGGAGCTCTCAGTTTTGGTTTGTGCTGGTTGCTGCAGGGTTTATCAAGGATGATGCTCTGCGTGCGCTCCACCCTGGACCTGGGGCACGCTCCACCCTTTCTCTACTGCTGTGCTACAACACATCTGCCCTGATGTGCTGCACTCCTGCTGTGAGACGATGAGAGATCTCGGGTCTTCATGCTGCACTGAGCAGGCTGCCTTGCTTTTGGAAGGGACAGACTAAACAGGCCCAGCTTAATGCTGTGGTAAAGCGGTGTTAAATTGGTGGTTGTTTTTGAGCTTCTCAGGGCTTGTTTTCTTCTGAGCTCTGCCCTTTGGGACTGCGAGAGAATGTAGGCGAACCGCAAAGTGGGTCAGTGGCAAACACCGGGCCATGGCAGCGTTCAGCCGTGCGCTGTAAATGAGCAAGTCTGCAGCTCTGTGAACAAACAACCTTTTATACCTTAATGGTTATTGCAGATGCCAGGTCCCCACTCGTGTCTTTCCAGGCATCTGCCTAGGCAGATGCTGTGCTCTGGCAGGGGACAGGCCAGGAACTAGCTCCAGTGTTGGAAAGCTAGCCAATAATTGTGTGTGGAAATAATACTTCTCCTGGGTTTATTTAGATGCAAATACCCTGGTGCTCTTCTGAGTGCATGTGTGCTACCAGGCAGTTAGAACAACAAACTTTTTGGTGTATACCTGATATTGTTTTTTCCCAGCTGCTTGCTTTACGGGTGGGAGAGGTGGGCAGAGGAAAGGGATATGATGTTTTTATAAGCTGTGGATGTGCTGGTTGGGGGGAGGTAGTCTTAATTCTTCAACATAATGTGGAATTGCAGAAGTGAGGTCCATGCTTAAATTAAGACAGATGAGTGCAAAAGGGGTTGTTGGATGAGCTTGCAGTGTTTACTACAAGAGGGCCAGATCTATGTTCTCTTGGTTGTGGCTATAAACACCACAGATGCCTTAAGCTGTCTGGCATGCAGCTACTTCTGCTAAGATTAAGTTGAAATAGGAGTTTTAACGGTATGACATTGAACTTTGAATAAAGCTTTGGCTCTGTCACAACTTTCTCCTGCAGTTGAGAGGAGGGAGCTCAGGGCTCTGTGCTGCTTTTTCTAACAATAAACCGTGCTTTGAGGTGTACAGAAGAGCACTAAAAACTGAACTCCCTGCAAGTTATTTCCTTTGAGCTCTTGATTACGCTATAGCACATGCATCCCCTGTATGATCCAGGATGGATGATGTTCCATCCATTTCTTTTGAATGCCTCATGGATCTCTAACAGCTGCGAGCAATTTATTTTGGGTATAATCAGTTAATGTTTTGGTGAAGTGCTTTGAAGATGTACAGCATCCTCAAATGCTGAGTATTGTTTCATTATTATTACTATTTAACATCTCTACGTAGCTGAACTACTGTCAGACATCCTCACTTAATAACGTATTTGGTGTCTGGATCTTTTCCGCAAAGGCAGATTTTTGGCAAAGGGGATGGTGGAATGATATAATAGAGTTTGCAGTTACATAGTACCTGTCATCTGAGTCTCTCAACGTGCTTTACAGGCACTAGTTAATTCTCACCACTTGCTAGGGCAGTCTGGCTATCCATCTCTGTGCAGATGGGAAGGCTGAGGAGGAGAAGTGTGACCTTTCTGAGGTCACGCAGGAGGGGATTAGATCCAGATTCTCTAGAACCTGCTCTCCCCGTTGCAGTGACACAGTGCCCTTTTGCTGTGACTATGCCACTGGCCTCATAGGAACCTGCCCTGCTCCTTATGAAGGGATCTGGCAAATGGTAACTTCTACGTACTTATTTTGGATCAAGCAGCGTGCAGCTTGGGTTTGCTGGCATGCAAAAGCTTGTGCACTGTGGAGGCTGAAGTCCAAAGGAGTACGAGACATACAGGGTAAATAGCAAAGCAAGACTGAGTGACTTCTGAAGTTGTGCAGGTTTGGAGTAAGCTTTCTGTCACCAGGGTATGGCTTGTTGTATTTGCTTTTTCTTCTTGTGATGCCACCTGGAGAATAGGCATTGATTATGTTATTTAATTTGCTTTCTGGCCAGCCAGACTGCTAGCAGAACTCCCCAAAGAGCTGCTGCTTGGGATCCTGTGGGAAACCGGTCTGACCAGAGGCCACCCATCAGTGTAAATCAGCCTTCTGGGATGGATCGCCAGGCAGTGTTGTCAGTCGAGCTGGTCCCTCTGTGTCAGGGCAGACCAGAGCAGCTTTCCTCTCCTGTGGCTGTTCAAACTGATTGCTGTCAATCCCCTGCCTTTCACCAGAAACAAAAGCGCTTAAAAATTGAAGAGCTGATATTAGGAGATACAGCCGTGGGACTCCAGCAGGCAGTCTGTCATGTCTTAGGCATTAACATCTAGTTTAGAGGACTTGGAAAGCAATTCTTCCCCCATGTGCATCCCCCAACCCACCCCAGAGACAACATATAGCCTGGAAACAAAAAAAAAAAAAAAAATTAACTGGTGCTGCTATTCTGACAGATAAAGAGCAACTCTTCATAAAGGACCTCTGTGTTTTTCTTCCTGCCAAGAATCATTTAAACAGCGGTCATTAGCGACTTATCTTTCCTAAAACACTAGTGAAAGCTGACATCTCGGCGAGAGACCCCATCAGTCAATGTGCTGTGGTGGAGAACAGCTGTCTATAGCTACAGCTGTTTGCACCCTACATGCGTGAATCCCCCTCCCTTAGACACACGCTGGGACATGGTATTTACAGCTCGCTCGTAGGCTCATGTATGACTCGTAGCAAAGCTAGGGGTGACTGACAGTCCAAACAATGCGAGCAGGGAAAATTCCTCTTGCTTACTCATAGGTTTTTGCAGGAGCTTTATCAAAGCCCTGCTCCTCCCAGGGAAAACTCTGCCTGATAACCAGGCATTACAAACAACCATCAGCTGGGGTGAAAACTACCCTAAACAGCCATCAATGGGACTGGGAATTGGGCTGCATATCCTGAGAGCTATGGGGCCTGTTAACCATGGGCAGCATATTTGTCTTCCTAACGTGCTCGTTGAGAAAACAATGTTATCTGCATCTTAAAGGTAGGGAATAAAGAGACTGTTAGCTGCCCTAAAGTCTCCTTGGTCCCTGTGTCTCCAACTGGTGCTTTACTGGAGTCTCTGAATTGCTCTTAAATGTCCCTTTCTCTCCATTCTCCCTAGGGGCAGGGAATTGAAAAGGATTTAAGCTGGCTAAATATGGCCCTTAACGATTGCCACAAAAGTGCATCCCAGGGAAGGGTTGCAAACCAAGGGTTTCGGACCTTGGTCCCTTGTAAAAGGCAGTGCAAAAGCCTTGCAGGGTGAAATCTACAGTTTTGCCAGCTGAGGGTTTTCAGGTTCCTTGTCTGTGCCAGGTTTATGCATTAAGATGTCTACTGAAGGCAATGCTGTGCAGGATCATCTCTTCTGGTCAGTGAGCTGAAGTTCAGGACTGGCAGCCTGATAAGCTGAACCATCCCAGAATTTGCCTGGAACTTTAAAGGCTGGTTTGGGAACTTTAAAGGCTGGTTTAGGACTGTTAAACTTAAAACTAATCAAGCCAAACTTGAAACCTATCTACTTTCTGAACTTTTCTTTCCTTGCTTGTTCAAATACTGGGAGGTAAGCCAGCTCTGGAAATGAAGTCACTTTTGAAAATGGCTGCTCTCCCCAGAAGGAGGCTCTGAAAATTCCCATTGTAATTTAAAGTCATTTTCTTTTTTTTTTTTAAAAAAGCATCTTATGAACTTGGCCCCTGAATCAGTCCCTCCCAGCTGTCCTCAAATTAAAAAGAGGAAAAAAGAGACACTGGCACCCCAAGACTTTTTTTATGACACAAATTTTATTGCGTAGGATTCAGCGCATTGACAGGCTATAAAAGTTTATTGAAAGCAGATACAGCCTGTCAATGGGCTGACCAATGCCCCTGGCTGGGATGCATCCTCAGGCTTCTGGTGGAGTGATCTGTTTTTGTGGGTTTTTTTCTGCATTTTGACTGGGTCATCGCTGAGGAGAATTTCCTGAAGGGGGAATGCCCACCGTGAACCACCAGCGTTGGCAAAGGGGTGTGAGTCATTCCTGTGCAGAGATACGTGGTGCTGACAAGTTTTGTGGCGAGTCTTTTGGGGCTAAACACATGTGTGAGGTTATACATGCAAGTAGGTCTTTCCCTGGCAGCTAGCTAGCGCTTAGATTAATATTCCTGTTAGCGCAAGGCCAGCCTCCGATACCCTTCAGCATCCTGTATGAAGTGTACAAGTTGTTCTGCAAAAGAGAAGCATCCGTATCGCAAAGCCCACCAGACTGGGAGAAAAACCAAGGTCTCGTATTGTTACTTGTGTGCAGACAGCACCTTCTCTTGGGACTCTTCTGAACTTGGAAGGGAGCTTTTCCCATGAAAATTACTCATTGTTTCAAGGGAAGGCTGGTTATTCAACTGAGTTGCAATTAACTGTTTTTGGAGTACAGTGCCTTCCCCAAGCCAGGGCAAAAATAGAAGAGGATCACAGCTTCATCTGCAACATAGGAATATGGCTAGATCTGCTTATTGTAGTGGTTGAAAATTGAAGTAGCTGAGGTGAACATCTGCATGATCATTAATAAATGCTTGTATGAACACCTTGCTGGGGTGCATGAGGCTGTTGATGCAAAACATCATGGCTAAGCTGATAGGAGCAAACTGCTGCTTGCCCCTCTTAATTCCTGACTGTTTGCTTCTGCAAACTACCTGGTACGCCTTTAGCACGAGTTTGACTTACTGTATGTGCATAGAAAGAACCAGTTGAAAGGTGTCAGGGATCGCCCACCAAAGATGGTGCTAGCTCATCCCTCTGGGGCTTTGCGATTTATTTCAGCAGCGGCCTTTGCTGGCGATTTGGACTGAGGTGCCTTGTCGTGAACCGCGAGGACAAAGAGCTGGCTTACCTTTGCAGCTGCTGCCCCTGTGAAGAAGGCAGCTTCACGTTGAACTGCTGCAGCAAAGCTTGTCAGAAATGGAGTCGGGGTCCTGAAAGTGGTGAGCAGGGTGCCAGGTTTGCTGCATTCACAGGTCAGTGAACTTAAATAACTAAATGCCTTTGAGACCCTAGTAAAAAAGGGCTATATCCAGTTGCCAGACCCCTCACCTTGTTGGCTCGTGCCAGTTTGGATGTGCTGTCAGAAATCATTTGCTAGTGGAGTAGCATTAGGTAAGAACCTTGTTTTTGTATCCACAACAGTGTTGGATCAAGGTTGCCGCGTGTCATTTCATCACTCTGGCAAACGACGAGCTCAGGGCTTGGAGTGTGGAACCTTATTTTTAATAAAGGAAAAATCTTTGCACTTCTATTCTGCATCTGTCAGCGATCTCACTTGGCTGAGCCCTGGAGGAGTTCATCTGGCCCTCATGTTAAGGAAAACCAACAAATTAGTACAGATGTTTTTCTGAGAGCTACGGGGATCAGGGATCAGTGATTTAATACTGCCTGATATTTGATAGGGGACGCCCAGGGAATATGTGCTGGAAACCAGGAAGTAATAGTACATGAAATCAAAATATAAATATGTTCCTAAAGGTTTAGGTAATTCTTTGCAATTTCCCCTTGTATAGTCTTAAATGAGGTCTCTCCTTCTCCTCCTGTTCTTCCTGCACTTGTTCATGTAGGAGGCTTGTTTCTCTTGAGCTGGATTAAAAAATCCATTGAGTAAATTGGAGGCTTTCTGGGTGTTTTTGTGGGCTTTAGCTCAGCTGAGGAGCACACATTAAAAAAAAGCAAGATGTTTTTGGAGGAAGGAAGGGAAACTCAGAGTTGAGGGAGGAAATAGCCCTAGCCACCATGGGTACAAGTTTGCCTTCAGGAAGCATTCAGACTTTGGGATCTACCATTCATTGTGCCCTCCCTGCTTCTTCCAACCTTGAGAATTCACAAGCTGATGAAAATATGTGCAACGGGGGGTCCCAAACATGGGGATGAGCGGAATGAAAGCTGAGACCAAAACCAGCTTTGATTTTTGGCTCTCCAGAGTATGTTTAGTAGTCCTCTGATTGACATGGCCTAACAGGTAGTACTATCTTTTAGCTGCTCTGTAGTTCAAGCAGGCAACATCAGGCAAATCAGGCTGTGAGATACTAGCTATAAGTCCTTCTGAGCTGTGCCTAACTTTCAGTGACTGTGGGACCAAATGACACTTCAGTTCGAAGCCCCTGCTGAGATACGTCTTCAAGAAGAGACAGCACAGTGGTGGGAGATCACGAGGCATAGCTTTTTTTGTTATGCCAACAAGCTATTTTTCTGAAGGATTTGGGGGGTTACTGGATTCCTGGTGGTGTGAAAGGGCACGAGTCTGTTGTCTTTAGGCATTTTGTATTCACGCATGTGCATAAGGTATGAAACCAAACGTAGAAAAGGAAGGTAAATTCATTTTTCCCAAGTTTTGAATTTGGGTAACTTCTCTGAGTAGATCTGTCATGACCGTAAGAAGTATCTGCAATTCTTGATGGTTCTGACTTGACACTTAGGACCTCATGATGTGTCATGCTGGTGAGTCTTTGCTGCCACATCTTTGCCATGGGCCTTCTGTGTTGCTCAATGGCTTCACCACTGCTGGGTTGGGTTTACTGATACCTAAATAACTCACAGCAAGAGAATTTATTCACACCCTCCAAAAACCACAAGATATGGAAAATTAATGTTATTCTTGACTCTCAAAAACATAACAGTAACCGAGATGAAGTCATATAGGCTCAGCAATGACCATCAGGGGGATTTTGAAATTGTTCACAGACCCTCTATCTGTCCCTGAGATGCCCAGGGTAGCCCAGCTGTTTGGCAGAGCAGGAGTGATATCTGATGTGCATAGCTGCGTGCTCACCATTTTAAAGTGAAGCATGACTTTTCTCCCCAACTCGCCACTGCTCCACCTGGAGCTGGCAGGGACCCCTGTGCAGGCATAAATCAAGGGGAAGATGACAGGGTTGTGGCTGAGGATTTTTGGCTCCTGGGTTGGAAAACTGGCCTTTTCATAAAGGTCACACCATAGCTGACCTCCCAGGAAGGGGCGAGGGAGGAGGGCTGCCGCTAAGCCTCAGGCAGGGCAGAGATGTTGCTGGAGATGAAGCGCATCCTTTGTGTAATATCAAACCCAACAGCGTTAGGCAGTTTGGCTGTTCGTCACCCATTGCTTCATACCAGAAGATGACACAAACAGCAACTTTACTTTTTTTTTTTCCCCCCATGTTGCTCTTCTTACCCCTGGCAAAGACCCAAAGCCTTCATGATGTGTAATGAATTTACTAGTCCCTTACCAGTAGGATGTTGTTCTGTTCTGGCTCTCGCTGCCATTTCTGAGCGTCAGAGGCACATCTTTTGGTGTGCACCTGGAAGCATCTCTGGTATTCATGCTTGTGCTTCAGTTTATGGATTTGGTTTCAAATTAATGAAGGTTTTATGAACATTACGTTGATGTTAAACTGAAGACAAAGCTAATTAGAAGCCAATGGGCTTCTCAGTAGTGGAAGCGTTGAGCCAAAGAAATCCAGAGCAGGGAGTGATGATGTTCTGCACTTCACACCAGGGGAATTCCAGTGATGGCTACTCCTTTCCCTTTGCTCATGCGATTGTGCCTTTCCGCAGCACGCGGTGACTCAAGGATCGCTTGCCCATCTTACCCCACAATTTCCTGGCTTGCATCAGGGTTTCTGTAACTGTTTTGGTAGTCCTTCTACAGGGATAGGAAGGCTGAGGTTTTTGTAAAGCCTCAGTTGGCTTTAAACTATATAAACTTTGTACTCTTTTTACATCCAGTCTGCAAGCTTAAGGAACATGTTCAACTCCAAAAAAATTTCTTAACTTAGTGACAAATCTGCTTCCTATAAACCCAAGCTGTTGGCATTTGCTGTTACCCTCCTTTAATGCTTTATTAATGAAGTTCTTTTACAGCTGTTCCATTATTTCACCTGGGATAGGAGTCAGGGTCACAGGTGGATAATTATGTGGGTCATCCTGTTTCTATCCTCTTAAAACTCTGGCACAACATAAGCTTTCTTCCAGCCCTCAGTGTTCCAAAGCCTTATTAAAAGTCAACCTTAATGATCCAGAGCACTCTTTGGCCTGGTCCCTTTTAAATCTCGAATACAAGTTCTCTGGGCTTGCTGATTTCAAAATACCTCATTTACTAGCTGTGGCTTAACATCCTTCTTAGTTACTGTTGGATTAGAAGCTGTTTCATCATCGCATGATACAAATAAATCCCATGGCTTTCTCTCAAATATAGAATGGCTTCTCATATGGTAACAATACCTTGGAGCTGTGGATATACCCCTTTTCTGCTTGGCTAATTGCGGTTGTACTTATTGCATTGAGCCAATACTGTTGTTAGGGGGGTTTTGTTCCTTTAGAGTTACTTGAGGTGTCTATCCCAAAGAGAATGATGCAGAAATTGTCCCTGTTTCCAGGCGGGGGGAAATAATCACAGCGTTGTGAGGTGAGGCACTGTACGGGGCACAGAGCATAGGTCCAGGGGCAGAGAGAAAAGGAAGGGGGGCGAGGAAGCTTTTCTGCAGTAAAGAATAGGGCATAGTGGGAGGATGGAGGGTGCATTCATCTCCAGGCTCAGGAAGCCTCTTTGAGATGCGGGCTGTGTATGGCTCCAGGAGAAAGGGCTCTCAGGTCACAGCAAGATGATGGTGGGGTTTGGAGGCAAGAAAAAAGGCTAGCTGGGATGGCACTGAGGTGAGATCTATGTGTGTTACTGGCACAAGAGAAAGCATCTGCACGTGTAGAAGGGGTAGCCAAAGAGAAGACCAGTCTAATCCAGAGTTCTCCAGGAAGTCTCATGGAGACTTTCCTTGCTACTAACATGGAAATAAAAGGGTGAGAAGGGGAGCAAAGGAACAGTGATTTAGCAGTAAGCCAGGGAAGCAACAGCAAAACAGAGGCAGAATGGAAGTCACCCTTTAATTGCTACCACATGGATGTGAAGAGCTTGGCTAACCTGTGGAGGAACTGGCATTGCACATCTGACTATGAGCTTGACCTAGCTGTTACTGCAACGTGCTGGGAAGACTTGTAGAAGTGGAATGCAGAAAATTGTTGGTCACAGATAAACAGGGAGTGGGAGCAAGTGGGCAAAATGGTACGATGTAGGTGCTTAGGTCTCTAGTCATGGAAAACTCGGTGATTCCAGCTTGAAATAGGAAGTAGATATTAACTGGTGTCTGATACTGTCTGGCCAAACTGGTGAGCAGGGTGACTGCTCTGTTTGTATGTTAGGTGGTTGTTGAAGACGAGCATCATTTTGGAGAAGTATCAGAGAAACATCTGCTGGATCACTTCTGTTGCTACTTCTTATGCTTTATCACAGTCATTTTCTGATCTATGTGGGAGATGTTTTTCTGCCAGTCTTGGTAGGTGAAAAGCAACTGTGTGCAGAATGGGAGCTCAAGAACTGCTCAGTAATAAGCAGAGGTGGCTTCCAGGTTCCTGTAACGATGCTTTTCTCTCTGCTTCAGACAGTTTAAAAGTAGCCTGTGTGCCAATTGCTTCCGTGTTCCTGCAGGCATACGCAGAGACTGTAAGCTTTATAGTGCAAGAAGTGAGCTACTTGGGTTTGGGAATAAAAAATGCCCAAAGCTTCCATGTGTACTTCTGTTGGCTTTTCTGATTCCACATTAATTGAATACCTGCAGCCCCAGGGTTTAGCCCATTTAATAGATCCAGGGTTAGAAATTTTGGGCAATTTCAACATAAATGGAGCCCAATTCACATAAATCTGCCCTGTGAGCATCTTGCAAATAAACATGTGGCAGTATCAATGCAAAGAAACTCTACCCTGGTGACCTGTGTTACTGGTGATGACTCCAGAAACTCTTTTGAAATTGAATGTTTGAATTATGTAGTTTGCCTGATATTTACTTACATAAGTGCTTGCTGTGTCATAGAAGAAAACAAGTAAATGCCAAGGAATAATGGCTATTACTAGTGATTTATTTTCAACCAGGTAGTTTAATTGCCTTTCCTGATGGGTAACCAGATATGAGGACAGGGAAGAGTAAACTTGTATATCTTCGACTTGAAGGTTGTTGGCACTATGTTGTGGACCTTTCTCTAACTTGGGAAGCACGGTCTGGAGGCTGCTGCTAAAAGGTGGATGTAAGCAGGAGAAAACCAGACACAGAACAGTTGTTAATGGTTCGCTGCCAAAACAGCAAGCTTTATTAAGTGAGATTTTGCCAGGCCTGAAAAAAACCACTCAAACCCAAAGTGTTTCATAATCCCTGAGGTTCTGGATGATAGAAGAGGGAATATGTGTGTCAGTGCTGCCAGTCAGGGAGGTGCTGCGAGCCTGCCGGAGGATGAGATTAGCGTTGGAGGTGACTGTCGTGGTGGAGAGAAACACCCTCCCTTCTGGGTGGGGAACAAGGCCTGGATATAATTTGTCATGGATGAGGTTTGCACGTAAATCACCAGGTGCATTAATAGAGGAGGAAGAAAAGACTGGCCAGCTAACAGCTCTGCCTGGGAGGGTTTGGAGTTGACCTAAGCCTGGGTCACGTGTGGTTTTCTATTGCAAATAAAAAAAGAGAAGTATCGTGCTGGGATGTATAAACAGGGCTCTTGCAAGCCTTCACACTCAGCATTAGCATGCTGTCAGCTATCACATGTAGGAGTTCCCATGTAGGCTGGGATGGCGGGGGGATTATCTGTGTGTGCTACATGTACATACACGCTCATGTCAAAGTCAGGAATATGTGCATCTTAGGCTCTCTATAGACTTGCAAGCGCCTTCAGGGAGCGATGGAGAATAACAAAGGCGTACGCTGCCTGGCAGCACCTTATCTTTCTCCGTTGACTCCTCTGGGAGCTTTGAACTGGTGGAGCTTCTGCATGAGGAGCCTAGTCATCAGGCTTTTGAATAAAAGCCATCCCCACGTAACAAACTTGATTTCACTGCTGCAAGCCCTGGAACAACTCTGACAGTTTAATAGGAGCAACCTCCACTGGAAACCACCCCCTTTTTAAGACCGCCAGGAGAAAATGATTCTGCTGAACAGTAACAGCAGCTTTTAGGTGAGGATACGGTTACGTGGGATTTGAACTCAGACCGGTCCCAAGCAATGAAGTTGCCCAGGAGCACCCAAAGCATCAGGACTAGCGCACACTCCACTTTGCTCAGTACCTTGTTGGAGGGCAGATGACTTCCAATGGCACAGCAGAGGTGGGAATCGTGTCCGCCTACCTCACTCTGCCAGTTTGGAGCCTGTGGCAGATCTCGAGCCCGATGAGAAGCAAGGATGTGCGTTCCTTCTGTGCCACCTACTCAGTATTACTCATGTGGAAAATTTGGCAATAGGTCCACAGTGGGAATATAATACGCAAACACTGGAATAGGTCACTCTCTGTTGCAAAGGATTTGTTGAGTATGTTTAAGGAAAACACCTTCAAGATTTCCTGGAAGGTGTTGGGTGTTTCAGTATTGGTGTAATCACTGAAGTGTTCCCATAGGATTTTAACGATGTGCTATAGAACAATTCGCAGTGCCCTGTGTGCAGAAATTAAGGTGTCTGAGCTGGGAGTTGTCATAAACCAGACTTTGATGTCAAGTGTCTCGGGTATTTATGAAACCAGAGGATTTGATAATAACTCGAGTAGCGACAGGACTCTTCCCTCTAGAAGACAGCTTTAGTCTCCAAACCTGGATGGTCCCACTAGTGAGGAAGGTGTAGGGAGAAGGGCTGCTGAAGCACAGCACGTGGGAGGTATGGGTGTGGGAATTAGGACGCTGAACTCCTTCCCAGCACTATTGCAGGCTCTGTGTGACTTCTGGGTAAGCCCCTCTGAGTCACGAAACTAGTGATAATGATAATCCTTTGCTCCAGTCTTGTCTGGCTGTCTCTTCAGACTATAAACTTTCTGGGAGGGAACATCCTCTTTTTATTATCGTTATTAGCATAATTGTGGTGCCACCGAGGGGGCCCAGTCACAGACTTTATCACATATTCATGTGTTTTGCTGAACTGTAATGAAACGGCCCAATTTTCGGTAATGTGCAACTCTAACCAGAATCAATGGGAGCTCAGCCTTGCTGAAAATGAGACCCAGGCATTTATTGTGCTCAAAGACAATCGGTCCCTGGTTCTCCCCAAATGCTTCTGCAAGCATCTGACTGCAAAACTGAATGCAATATGCCTGGTTGCCCTCAAATCTGGATGGGTGAAAATTGCCTGGGGAGCTGAGATTTAGGCACTACTTTAAGGACAGGAGGTTTATGCAAACTCCATCAGCCTTAACTTCTCAGTGCTATCTTGCCCTGCATCTCTGAGCCCGAACTTATCCATAGGTGTTCCCAAATGTTTTGGAGGAAAGTGAATGCTCGGTGGTGTTGTGAAGCAGGATATGAGTCGGCATGCTCTAAAGCACGCAAAAGAAATATTTCCCTAAAGTGAGGGGATCGGTTAATATTCCTGCATGGAAATGAGAGACAGCAATGAAAAGCTCACTAAGGAGAGATTGTGCTCTGCAGGGTGCCAAGATCTCTGTGTTCGTTATCAAAAATGTAAGCGAACAACAAATTAAAACTAATTATGTTTGTTTCCCAGGCCTTTGTCTATACAGGGGATTAAGTCTGGCTTCAGCTGTTGGGGATTGGCAAGTGGCATTGCTCTGTCACTGCAAACCGCTGCAGAGCACGGCCCTCCTCTGAATCCGAGGTCTGCTCCGTGGCAGTGGAAGAATTGCTGGCTAAAGGAAGAATAAGTGTAAACCAGCATAGCTATAGAAATATTGACAAAATATTAGGTGTGCAAGGGTATCTGGGGGTGTCTGCAAGCTGTAGGCTGAAAAAAAAAAGTGTTTTTTCTATTTTCCCTGTCACTAAGAGCCATGCAGGCGTTTGAGGTTAAAGCACTTCGTTATCTGGCATCACTTGGCACTGTCAGCTAATGAGTCTCCTTGGCTGTGAGGATGGCATAGCAGTTGGTGGTGGGTAGGGTTTGCTCTCTAGGGTGGGAGCAATGATTTGGTATGTTGAGAAGGTCAAATGGAAGATCTGAATGGGAAGGGTGGACTTTTACAATATGGGTGTTTTCTACTGAGATAAAACGTGAAACTTCAAAACACTGCTTTTAACTGAAAATGTGAATTCAAGCACAAAGCTAGAGATTTTTATTTTTCTTGTCACATGGAAAGAAAAAACAAATCAAGTTTAAACCTTCTTGGTGGAATGGTTTTTTCCTGATGGATTCCCCAAAGTAAGATTTCCCGTGGCAGCAGCATGATGGGACTGTGTGTGTGAACTCTGTAAGAACACTAGAAGTGGAAGATTTTCTCCAAGAGGGAGCAAAGGGAAGGGGGCTTATCTATGCTGCTTCTGCAAGAGTTAAATCTATTTGCCTTAAATGCACTTGTTAGAAAACAAGAAAAAAATCTCAAGGAACACTGCCTTTAAAAACAAGTTATTCAACCTGGGAAATGCTTTTTGGAGGCTGGTATTGAAGCAGATGCCAAGTTTCCCTCAGTGCTGTCCGTCCAAATGCCTTGTTTAATTTCGCAGACCTTCTTGAGCACCGGGGAGAGGAGCAGTAGGGAGATATTGCAAGAATTTTGTCCCGAGCATCCCAAATGCCATACTCCTAAAAGTAGCTGGCATGCTAATGCTGGGCTATGTGCGATTATCCCAGGTAACCCAGAGCTCTTAATATCCTGGTGCTGAAATATGTAAGCAGCATCAGCTTGCTGAATGTAGTTAGCAACGTATTTCCAAATGGCTCTTCTAGTTGCATCTTTGCAGCTAAAGCCAATCTGTTAGCCAAGCGTGCTGATAAAAGGGGGAAAATAGCGTTTCTGTGGTAGGATGCACTGGTAGGGCCCTGCTGGTGATGTCTCCTGTTGCTAGAATCTCTGAGTTGGCTGGAGGCAGGTTTTGGGATGTACAGTAGACTCAAGCCATGGCCTGTGTGTCCTTTCATTATAGCCAAACCTAAGGGCAGAAGCTTTCGAGCGTACAGAAAATGCGACGTCAGGCTGGCGTGTTGCTGTGAAATGTGGTGTTACCTGAGCTTGCATGGCCAGGGAGACCTTTCTGGTTACCTGGCTTGTATCCGGCAGCTTAGCGTGCTCAAGTCTGCTCCATTTTAACATCAGTGCATTGGCCTTACTTCGGTCCTCTTGGCCTCTCCTGTCCATTTGTCAAATTGTCAGGAACGTAAGCCCGTTTTCCAGCAAAACGGATGCATTGGTGCAGCAAAAAGGATGATATGGCCTCCTGGGGAGCCTGGGGTTAAGCTGTTATGTCCTCGAACCACCTGTACTCCAACACTGGGGCTTTGCTGAAGGCATTGCCTGCTTGTTTGCTGCTTCTCCTCGCTCCCTCCTCCTTCCAGCTATTGGCTGCAGTTTGTATTTCCCCTTTTATTGCTTTTGGCTCTGTTGCAACGGGCGGTGCAATATTTTTGTTCTTCACTTAATAATCTTTTGGCGGCTGTTGGACATCATTTCTCATTGTATTGGTGGAGGATTAGCTGAGATGATGGGAGATATTTCCTGTCTTAGCCAGTGGGATGGGCTTTTCGGGGCTTGTGCCTTCTTTTCACATAGTGTAATGCTTTGTTTGGGAATGTGCAGAGGCAGCTCGTCTATGGGAAGAAAGCGCAGCCCCTGAAGCATGATCGCTTTTATTTGTGGCAAGAAGCCACGGAGCAGGCAAAATTACTGGTATTCCCAGGCTGGACAGACCACAGGGCTGGGAGTCGGGGTCCCTGGTGTCTGCTCATGCCTCTGCATTGCAACAGGGGGGCAAACAGGTTCCCTCTATTTACCCTAACCTTTTATCTAGTCATGGTTCTTGCCTCGGTGAGTGTTGGTAAACTTCAACGCCGCTGGTACCATCTGCTTTATACCCGTAGTGGTTAAAGAAGCAAAAAGATGCTGCAGGGTTTCGTTCAGGGTGTCTCCAAATGGCTGTGACTAATCAAGGAGCAGAGAGGATGCCCTCACTGGTGTGGGTACAAAAGAGTATTGCAACAAACTGTCTGCGGGGCAATGGTACGCAAACTTTTCCGCAAAAAAATAAAGCGATGCCTGGAAAAAGGTTTGACTTCTGGGAAAGTGATTGGAGAAGGGTGGGTCTAGGTCTTGGTGACAGTACAAGGGTGTTATCTAGCATAGTTCAGTAACCACAGCCCCTCTCAGGTTACTGTTTGTTGGCCCAGATGGTATCTCCAAGGGAAGAGATGTATTCTCTTGCAATATCTCTTCAGCTCTAACTACTGAGCCTTGTGTTTGCTCTCTCTCATCCAGCTGTAAGGCTTCACGGACTCTTGAAAATCCCTAAGGCTCTTTCTTCCTTCTGCTGTGTCTTATCAGAGCGCGAGGTAGTCTCCCTGTCCCATGGAACTGAAGTCTGGATCCTGTGTTTCTGTCTGCCGGCACTTCCGCGGCTCTGGTGGGATGGTTCTTCGCTGGTGAGATCAGATGCCCAGCGGGGCTAGCGTTACTGGAGAGAGAGGTTTAACGTTACGCTGTTAAGATTGTAAGTGGAGACAATCTTAAGATGAAAAAAAAGGACTTTCCTGGTTCCAAGGCGATTTAGTTTTCTTGTAATAATAAGTGATAGGTGGTGGGGGGAGGGATTAGCCATGACATGATCCTTTTGCAATGCTTCGTGAAGACAAGAGCTACAGACTTCTTTAATCTTCCTGCCAATTCCGAGCACGGGATATGGTACCAAATGCTGAAAACCCAGACACTCAAGAGTAGAGGAAGGAAGTTAATGGCTGCTGGGAGAAGTTGGGGATAAAAATGCACCACATTCCTTGTTGCACATAGTTTGTGCTGATCTAGTCCCTAGATATTGACTGACTGAGATCGACTGCTCTAGCAAACGTGCCTTGGGTTTTACTGGAGTGCAGTGCTATGGGATTGTCATTTCAACTATTGCAGGAAAGCAAGGTTTTGACTTTAACAAACCCTAATTCCTTTTTGTGGCCAGCTTTGCTTTGTTCCACTTATTTTTGTTACCTTTTTCCAGTGAATAAATGCGGGGAGGAACCTCTAAAGTTTCTCGATTAAATTCCTAGCGCAGCGATGTGACTTTCCTTAAAATATAGGAAATGGGGATCTCTTGTCAACCCCTGCTCTGTTAGTGTGCTGCTTATTTTCAGTGAGAGCAGTGGAAAGGACTGTCCTCTAGTATCTGAGCTGTCAGGGTTTCATCCCTCAACTGCCTTAACAAGGCAGCAAGTCTCACTTTAAGTATTTAAGGATGAGTTGGTGGAGGAGCAGGTCCCGGAAACAGCAATTGCTGACGTGCGGTCACCATCAGAGGCTCCCTCTTCTGCACATCTGCGTCCAAGGAGTCAGCAGCAGACCTCTCCCAGCCCAACATGGAGTGGATGGGACCTCACACCAATCTGAAACGGGGTAAAGAAACAAGGAGGGGGGATGATTTAAGGACAGCGGTTGCTGCCGGCAGCCAGAACAGTGAGCAGCTCCCACCGCTTCCCTTAAGAGGGGACTTGTACGTCAGGGTTGGTTTTTTGGACATCTGGCTGCTGAGTGGTTTGGGGTAGGTGTTTATAGCTGAGCAAGGGAAGCGGTGCGGAGGAATAGGTGGCTGAAGAAGCGAAGCGATCAAGCTCCTTGGCCAAAGTTTGGTAGACCATGCTTTAAGTGGACATTGAACAGCAGAGATAGACACCTACAGAAGCTTTCTCATCTCTCCGGGAAAAATTAATAATTTGTCTCTGAGAAATATGGCAAAAGGAACAGTTTGGGGAAGGGAACGGGAGCTAAACTGTACTCCAGAGCTCCTACTGACATTTTTAATCTGTGCTGCTGTATCTCCCATTGACAGTTTTCTAAAAACTACTAATCACTGTTCATGCTGGTTCTAAAATCAGCTCTATTAGGAGTTAGAAATACCAGCAGTCTTCCAAAGAATCTTATTTTTATTATATTCCCAGCCTAATACTGGAAACCTAAGAGCTTTAGAATAGAGCTGGCTGCAACTCCAGCATTTCCCCTGAAAGAAAGTAAGTTATGGGAAAAATCCCTTTTTTGACAGCCTTCCACAAAAAAAATTTCTAATTTTCCCACAGGAAACTTGCAAGTTGTGGGTAAGTGGGTTTTTCCTCACTTTCTCGCTGCCTCTAACTTTTTCCAGCTTGAGCTTGACGTTTCAAAGTGTTACTCTTGTTCTGAGCTGGCAGAAGTTGGACGAAGGCAGTAACGGGGCGAGACTTTTCCTCTCTGCTGGAGAGTGCCATTTGGAAGTAGGCAGGAGTCCACCATTTGAAAGTGCATTTTTGAACCATAATAAGCTTTCTGCAACGTATTCTTTTTCTGAGTTTTTCTAGAAGGTGACAACTGGCCCCTCAAAGGGCAAGGTGGTCCACGGTGGCTGTGTTGTGCAGGAACATTTAAGGCTTGCTTGGTTAGATCTGCTCTGTACTGCTCTTACTGCAGTGGAGGTGTACCCTGAGGCTGAGGTTACTGGAGATGGGCTGATTGTGTGCTCCTCATGGATGATGGGAACTTTCAGGTGCTCTACCAGTGATGCAAAAGTAATAGGACTGGTGGTCAGCTTGGCTTTTGCTATGTAGATAAGTCGTCTTAGCTTTAAACAATCTTTTGCTCCATCTACGTACCGGCATCAGGCACCGTTACAGCAGAAACAGTGCATCAAGGAAGAGAAGGTCCTACTGGGAAGATTTAACCATCGGTGCTGATCCTGCAGTCATCCTGCTCTGCAGGCTGTCTTATTTGGGTGAGAAGATTCAAGCAAATAAAGCTGTTTTCTCATATACAAGGCTCCAATATTAGACGTGCAACAAGAGGGGTGATAAAGAACAAAGGTCCCAACAGCAAGACCATCTCATTGCTCAGTCTGGCAAACAAACGGATTGAGGATCCCTTGCATATATAATGTTAACAATGTTTTAATTTATGTGGGGTTTTTACTATTGTTATTTTAGCTGCCAAGATTTCCTTGCCAGCTTTCTCTATTTTGGTTATTTTTAATCCTTGCTTATTTGCGCTCTCTATCCCAGCCTTTTGAGACTTTTATGACTGTAACGGTAACCCCTCATGCCCTGCAAACACATGCTCAATAACTTTACTCACGTGAGTCGTCTTTGATGTCGAAATCAAGTTAAGTATGTGCTTTAGTGTTTATAAGATCGGGTCCTTAGTTTCTTAACCCTTGCCCAATAAGTTTAGTTTACCGTAGTTTTTGCAATAAATCCCTGTCTGTTTCATTTCGGAGAACAGCTCGATGTTTTCCCCCACCTCTGTCGAGAGACACTACAGATGTGTGATACTTGGCACTGTGGTCTTTTTTTTTTGTTTCTTTGCCCTTTGTTTTTGCTTATGACTTTGTCTCTGTGTCTCTAGTATCATGTTTTCCCTCCTATATGGCTCTGAATAATCAATTTAGAAAGCCAGGAAATAAATCAAAGCCTCAGATAGCAATGTAGAAAGAACGAAGGGAAAAGCAGACATATGGATTTCATCACCAATGGAGAATAACATGTATAATAACAACAGAGTGTAAATGAGTATATGTACTCACAGGAGGCTCTTCCAAAATGATTGTTTTTGTACATGACTGGGGAAGTTATTTTGTGGTTTCTGAGTTCTTTGGAACGATTGCATCCTGGCACTGCCTAAACTCTTTCAAAAAATGTTGTCGGGTGATGCTAAAGCTTTGGTGCAACCGGCTGCGCCTTGGGAAGGGGTCAGCAGTTCTGGGGACTTCCCTGAAGAAGACTTCCTAGCAGCGCTTGCGTGCTGAGCGATGATGGCTTCCATCCACATGTTGCATCAGAGCACTGTGGCCTGGAATTCACTGCTGCTCCCCTAAACAAAATTAATCAAGAGTGGAAGTTCTTCACTGGCCAAGATAAATGATGGAGAGAACATCGTCCCATGGTGTAAAGCAACCCCAGCTTTGTGTGTTTGCTTTGAAACCATAGATCCCCGCGCTTGGTCTGTGCTCATGTGTTGACTAACACAAGGGGTGTTGGAGAAGGGATTGCAGAGACCCTGCAGTGGGGATGCTTCCCTGACTTGCAGAATTTGTGTTGAAAGCCCAGCAGAACACTTTTGTTTTCTTTCCCATGCAACAGGATTTGCTTACATGCTCTTTTTGTGGAAGAGCAAGTTAAAATGCATGTGCATACCATGATTTGTTAGAGCTGTCAGCTGAAACTGCTGTTACAGACTCTTAGGTTGAAGTCAGTGATGTTTTAGCTAAAGGGGTGTTGGGTTCAGAGGTTGTCTTTACCCCACCTGCCTCTCAGTCATCACCTTCACCACCACTATCAGTGCAGAGGGTTGCTTCCTTCTTCCCATTTCCCCAAAATGATTTATGAGCTGATGCCCTTTTACTAGTAGGGTGGTGGGTGTTTAAAACCCAGATGGCTTATTTAACAGTTTATGGGGATAATACCACAAGCTATTACCCCATCAGAGGTGGGAAGACAAGGCTGAGGTCTTCATCAACAGTACTCCTCTGCAGATGTAAAATTAGGATTCAACCCCAGCTGAGGCTTGCTTACCATGCTGGTTACTAGCCTCTTCTTGAGGGATTTTGGTTAAATGTTTCTCAGTCCCTGAAAATTCCTGTGGGAAATGTGTGTTTTCTACTGAAAATTTCAGGGGAGAAATATGAACACTTTTATTTTGACAATTCTTAAGTTGGATATTCTGATTTACTGTCAGAAGCTGATAACTTTGTTATCAAAGCTAATGTAAAATCCTTAAGGGGGAAAAAAGGTAATTCTGAGTTCTTGCTCCTGTGGTGTGGATGTGAAAAAATTCAGGACGCTGCAAAACTTCATCAGATAGGGAAATCAGTTCTCCCCAGCTCATTTCACAATCCTGTGCTTCCTTTGTGAGTGCAAATCCAGCACCTTCACCAACAAAAATCACACCTTTTTCTGGTTTAGTTTTGTTTTGAAAAAAAAAAAAACCAAACAAACTCTTCCTGGAAGAATCCACCAGTTGTCCTGTAATTGCATTTCATTGTGAAACAGCTTCTCCTAATCAGAGCTTGTGCCCTGCATGCCATTTTTGGCTGGAATAGACTGTACGTAGACGCCAAAGCATGATTTTGGATGGGCTCTGGACGCCATCAGAGCTCGGAGGCTATGTTACCACCCTCCACGGCAAGTGGAGGGGGGTACAAAATTAGGAAGGGTCCGAATGAGAAACACATGATGAAGTGCAGGTCCGAAGAACCTCCGAGTTTCAACTGTAGTCCTTTTCAGCCTGAAAAACTGCTTCATCCTGGCTCTAACTTGCCCTTTGGTGAAGCTGAGATGGCGACTGGAAGGCAGGACTGCACTGGAGCCTTTGCACAGTGTTTGGGGGGGACCGGGGGTGTTTTTTCTCTTAACCCTTTCTCTTAACTCTTAATTTTTTCTCTTAATATTCTGGCCTGATATGTTAAGCTGTGACAAAATGCTGCAGTGCTGGTGCTCTAGTAAGTGCCTTTAAGGCTCGTTTTCAGCAGAACATTTGAGGATGTGCTTATTGCTGTATGGGGCTTGTTTTGCAGGTCCCAAATATTTTGTTGAAACAAAGCTTATATTTCAAAGCTTTTTCCAGGATGTTGTAGTTCCTGGCGCCATAAGATAAAACCATCTTAGGAGTGAAGCAGACACTTTGGATGCATTTTAGTGACGGATAATCTCACATTACTCAGTTAAATTTGAGCAGAAGATATCTCGTCTGCTTAACTGCAACCCTGCAGCGTGAATGCCATCAGCAAGCAACTGCTGAGGCATCGTTGCAAGGCGGGTCCAACCTGTAATACTTAAATTGCTGCAGGTCTGGGTCCAGCCCTCAGTTTGGTGTTGAACAGAGGTTTAGAAACAGCCTGGATTAATCAAATCATAATTTGAGTGTCCATTTCCCTTGCAGACCTCCCAGCTTCACCAAAGGCAATGCGTGCAGCCGAGTCTGCTCTCCTTAGTTTCTCCATAGTGTAGATTAAGGTTGGAGAAGGCATTTTATTACAAAAGCTCTGGGTTATGCTGCTATGCTTTATCCAGAGCCCTTTGGAAGTTGCTGGGGTGTGAATGGGGAACTCAGTTACTTTTCTGATATCATTAATCATTCATTCCCCAATTTGGGAAAGTGTCAGAGCTTGTTCAATTGCAGCACAGGAGAGCATAGTTTTGTCAGGCAGTTTGGATTACGAGACTCCTTGCATTTCTGTTTCACCTAAATTGAAAAGGTTGCATCTTCTGCTCAAGCGGAGGTGCCTGTGTATAGGTTTCACTCTGTATTTTAATGTTACTCAATACTTCTGTATATTGAGCTCTGAACTTGTCTTAAATCAGTGGGCCTTCGCTCATCATGGCTTTGTGCCTCAGTTTCCCTACTCAATAGATGGCAATAATAATAGCTGCTCCCAAAGCTAATCAGCAGACCTTTTTGCATATGATTCATGCTTAGCCTAATGTAATAACATACTGTTAAGCCTAGAGCAGTGATACCTTGAGGTTGCAAATTTGTGAAGGGGATGGTCGTCTCAAGAGTACCTGAAGTTTTGCAGCCCCTGTTGCTGCAGACATCGGCAGTTGAATATTACAAAAAGCTCTTTCATCAGTCTGTTCTTGATCCTTTTGGGCCCCTGTGCCTCTGTTTCCCTACCTGTGAAAGAAATAATGGTATTTGTGAGAGCAAAGGGTGTTGTGCGGGGAAGGAGGCTGTTGTTTTGTTACCATGCGGACTGCGGAGCCGGCCGTTTTGTGATGACAACGCGAGGCAGCGGAGACCCTCACGGGCTTTTCCTGAGTTGCACTGGCACAATGTTGGTCAGAGGAGTAAAAACATGTGTTTGTGTTTCTGCTCTGTAAATGGAGCGAATATGACTCACCAGAAACATGCGGGGCAGATGTTTGTGGTAATGAGGTGTCATTTTTATACAGTTACTTTTCTGAATACAGCCACATTTTAAGGCTACTTTGCATGCCTGAGGAGCAGTTGTGCTGAAATTGGGGAAAAATGCTGAGGCTGGAGTGGTCTAGAGCAAAGCTTTCAAAAGCATCCAGTGAGCTGGGAGCCCACGCTTTCATTTCAGCACGGCTTTAGGGACTTGGGAGCATGAGCTGTGCTGGCAGACAGCGGGGATAGATGACAGATATTCAGGTATTTTGAAAATGATACCTCTGGTCCAGTGTCATCTATTTATATAGGTAGAGTACTTACAGATAGGAGTTCTTGAATCTCCCAGAGCTTATGGCATACCTCACAATAATGCAGATGTATTGGGTAAGTTAAAAAAAACCCAAACCCAACCAAAAAATAAAAATCAAATCAAGTAAAACCTCTTTAAGGAGTTCAGAGCACAAGTCCCAGGGGTGCTTTTGACTATCTTGCCAATGCAATATATGTTTTATGGCCCTCTTAAAACATGGGTAGCATAATTGAGGTCTGTACGTTTGCATTAGGAGCAGGGCTAGTGAATTAACCCTTGCAGCGAGCTCTGGGCCACCTTTTCTCTTGGCTATAACGTGTCTAAAGGTCAGATTTCCCATGCCTTTCAAGGTTCCAAGCGCGGTCTGTAAATAAACACTCCTTCTCCAGGGCCTGTTCAAAACCCCTGTGCTGTGATGTGGCCGTGGCTCCTTCCTCTCCTGTTGGCAGCTCCTGGTTTCTGTGTTGTCCTGACTAAGTCTTGTTTGCAAGGGAAGAGGAAGGAGATGATCTTCTAGAGTGTTATAAGTGGGTTGATTACAAATTTTTTTGTCCGTTGTGGCTTGGTATCTTCCACTTCAGTAGTTAGCTTCTGGGGGAAGAGCAAAAATCTATTAATCTAAACATTAATGAAGCTGGGGTGAACTGTGCTCCACAGTGCATCTGGTTGTTCCCTAAAGCATGAAGACTGAAAAACCGTGATATTTTTCTCCTAGCTAGCACAGTAATACTGAAATAATGCATTTATACCCAACCTTTGGTAATTACACCTCCTGGACTCTAGTCCTAATTTTAAAGTTTCTTATATGTTCTTATTTGCAAAAGTGGCCACTGCTCTTTGGTGCACGAGCCCCTTAGTTGCCTTTCTCAAAACATTTCGGAGGTGGATCGTGAGGATACTGATCATCACAGCCCAAGGTGTCACCTCTATGAAATGCAGGCGCTGAATCCGGTGGGGAAGTCAGGCCTCCTGTGATTTCATTTCTAGCATCCAAATACCAAGGCCTCCAAGCGTGCAGGCTGCCTTCTGAAAATACGGGCTGGAAAAACACCTTTCTCTGCCTTGGCTTCTCCTGTAGAGAAAGGAGGAATCATACCTACCTCATAGAAGAGTTGTGGTTGATAATGTTCGCAAAGTGCTTTTTAATCCCCTGCTGAAAGGTTCTGTGCGAGTGTGAGTTATAATTATTACGTAAATGTGTCTCATATTTTCCTGCACAAGCCTTCAGCTTGCCGCAGAGATGTTTTCCCAGCCTTTATGTGGATGCCATTGGGTTTGTAGCTTCCTGGCCCGTTGTAGGCAGCCGTGGTAAGGCACAGATTTCCAAAAGAGAGAATTAGTCTTTTCATCAGTTTTGAAAGCCAAACCAAACCCAAAACCACTTTCAATAAATCTTTCCAAGAGGAAAATTGATTATACATCAACAGGGAGGAGATGCAACTTCACGAAGGATGGGTGAAGTTCCTACATACAAGTGTCCACCTCCGGACCAGAGGTTTAGCCCACAGGTCAGTCCGGTCTCCTGGAGGGGACGCGGACAGCTGAGAAAACATGTGCTCTTCATCACATCAGATCATCGGGCTAAAGTAAACCATGAGGTCATGCCGACATCACTGTGTCACCCTGCAATAATTAAGACGGCTGCTTGGTTACTTTGCAGCCCCCAGACCCAGCTTGCATACAGGTGTGTTGTTATTAAGCAGCTGGTATAACAAGTCGGTGCCAGTGCAAAGTATGAAACAGCTCAGGACCTGTCCAAAACTAACACAGCCGGGCCTTGAAACGGAGTCCGGGGGGTGCAGTTCTCCCTCCTGGAGATGAAAACAAATCGTAAAGGTTAAAAGGCAGGAATTGGGGCTGTTGCTTTCTGCAAACTTAGAGGAATCTCTGCGCCTCGTCCCAGGAGAAAAGGAGTTAATAGGTAGTCAAGGCGAAGGTTTAAAAATAGAGCTCTCTGCATAGCTATTTAGTGATGTCTCTGTCACGTTGGCTGGTGTTTGCTGCTAGAAATCCCAGTGCGCTCCCAGCAGGTTTTTAACGTTGGGTGTTTGCAGGTTTTTTATGGCAGGGTGGTGAACGGGGAAAACGGGCTTTGGAAAAAGTGACTTTGGAGGTGTTGGAGTCCAGGTAACAGGCTCAGTTGGGTCCTCAGTCGCGTTGGCAAGGTCCTGCTGGAATTAACAAGGTGGATTTGAAACTGGGAAGACAGTTCATTGAGCCCAAGTGATGTGTCCCCCAAGAAGTCCTCCTTCCCTTCTTGCATGAGGCTATTCTTATTCTGTCTTATTGAAAGTCATGACTCTCACAATAAAAGATTCAGGTGATTTTTTCCTATCAGTCAGGATGTGCTGACTGATGGCTTGCAAGATCTGGCCATGGAGAGTCACTGCTGGGAGCTGAGGTCCCAAGAAAAGCCCATTGCTCTGCAATTAGAGTTTCTACTGATATGAGCTGTTCCTGCAAGTATGTTACTGAGCCGGTAGCAATTACCGTGTGTTGAGCAGAGGGTATGGTTGCCAGTAAATGGGAAAACTGATGCTGAAACTCAGTTTGTTAGCTTCATAGGTGCTGTGACTTTCATGAATACATGCATCCCTATTCCAGAAACAGATTTCACAGTGCCTGCTGTGGCAGAATTGCCTGTCTTTGCCCATTTGACAATGCACTGGGAACTGTCTTAGAAGAGCACGTTTTCTGGTATGTAAAAAGCTCCAGCAAAGCCCCAAATATCTCTCTTTCAAGGAAGCTTTCCTTGATAATTTTTAAGACACGTGGGCTAAAGGATTGCTGTGAATTTTTTTCATGTTTTTGTATTTACTTAGAGCACATCTCTAAGATCCTGTTAGAAGATGCACTGGGGAGATGCAGGATTAGATAGGAAACTGGATTAGCCCCTTAGGATTTCAACAATGTGGCTTTGGTTTAATATAGAAGATTTTATTTGATATGCTTGTAGAAAAATGCGATGTTGCATAGCTGAGATCTGATTTTCCCACCCTGTTTTCTCCACAGTCCCATCGCCTTGACCCTTTCCCACTAGAGCGAATTATAAATACAGAGCAGGTGCAATGAGCACTCCAGCATCACAGTCTGATCTGTGGGGAAGAGCTGGGTTTTTCAGCTCCCCCTTTTCAGAAATCTGTGGTGTCCCTTTCCCTCTGTCCCAGTACAGACTGGGTAGGGGAGCAGGAGGAAAACTCAGCCCCGAGTCCTCCTCTCCCTGCTGTGAGTCCTGTAAGTGCTCCGGAGCAGCACTGTCTTTCTGCTGTCTGCCCTGATAGGCAGGTGTCCAATTTTAAATCGGGGCTTCTTGACTCTCTGGCTTCACGGCAGCTCGGTTCTGCTCCCATCAGAGAGAAGATCCAGCTGGGGAGGGAGTCTGACCTGGCACAAGGTCTAATGCTCAATTAACACTGTCCTCGCGCGTCCTGCTCTCTCTGACGCTGCGTAAAGGAAGCAAAGATCTTGGCCTACCCATGCCAAAACTTTCAGAAAGGTTTTTGAGTTAACTGAAAGCGTTAATCCAAGTGAGAGTCAGAGCACGCGGGAGGACTGCGTAGACCCCAGGCTTCCCAAAGCGGATGAAGATTTGAACATAACCCCACGCATGAGTTTGATACCATTAAGCTAATACAATCCAGGAGGATTCAAATGACTATTCCTTAGCGTCCTGTGTCAACAAGCCCTTATTAGATATTGGGCAGGATCCTAGAGACAAACATCTTCCATGTGGAGCAAGAAGGAGGCATCCAAAAAGACAAGCCACTGGCCCCTCCAACATTAACAAGCCGCTGCTTTGCTGAGCTCCCTTTTAGTCCACGCTGCACTCGATTAGCAAAGACGAGAGACGAGAACAAGCTGTTTTCTATGATTCCGTACCAAAGTGGCATACTCGGAGGCTGGATGTATACGTCAGTTGAGTGAGGATGCTCTGTTGTAGCTGGTGGGATTTATAGTGGTACTGGCAGTAGGACTGCTGCCGTGCAGTGTAGTTGTCATTTATTTCTATCCACATAGTATGTGTTTCTTTGCTGTCATGCCTCGCCTGGCCAGCAGGGAAGAGCATTTCGTAATCCCTGACCATGATGTCACCTGGCTGCAGTGACATTACGAGGCACAGAGCAGCAAGAATGAAACCAGTGAGCATCCCCAAACGGATGATGGGGATGCAGGAAGGGACCAGGCTGCGCTGGGAGTTCTGTCAGCCCATTTCTCCTGCCTCGGCGAAGGCTGGCTTGCCAAAAAAGTCGCAACAGATGAGGAGAGGGAGACGTGTACGCAGGCCCCGGAGAACAGGATCGGGGATTCTGTGGAAAAGCACGAGGAATGGGAAACATCCTGCAGAATGGCTTTTGTTACACCCATGGACTGAATGTGGTTTGTATTTGGCAGGCTTTTGAGTGTGTACTTAGGATTAGAAGACCTAAATTCCTTTAAAACCCAGATTTGGGTTTGGAAGGGTCAGGACAGACACTAAGAATTTCCCAGGTTTCAAGCTGTTCAGATACTAGAATTTGGATTAGGATTCCCAACTAACAATTAATTTTTCCATTACAGAATGAATACTGGGCACATGGATGTGAGTCAGGACATACTTTAGCCACATACCCGAGAATCACCTTGTTGTAGGCGAATAGAGTGGGACAAACTAGCCATGCAAGCCAGAACTGCAGTATCATTTCAGACAAGTAGTGGTGAAAACCTTCCTCTGGTAAAAGTTAGAGGGGAAGATTTAGGCAGCCAGAGCATGAAGGAAAGGGCAAGAAGGTTAATTAACATTAGCCAGGGTTTCTGAATAACTGAGTTATCAGGGATGGGGACTGTACATCAATAGCACGATGTAGGCAAGCCTGGAGGTGGTGGGATAAAGGTTACCTGACATCTCCCAGATCGATCGTAATTTGAATTGATCCGAAAGCTTAACTAAGAGCAAAGGAAGATGACCCATTTCAGGGGAAATATGAGGGTCTCTAAGCGGTGGTGCGCTTTCTCAAAATGCTGGTTGAACGTCCATCACTTAATAAACGAGGAGCAGGCAGAGCCAAAGTCGTGCAAGAGCAGGGTAACCAGGAGGCTCACTTCTCTTATGGGTGCAGAGAAGTGCTGGGCTTCTTGGGAGCCCCACCAGCTTTAAACCACTTGGAGCTGACTCCCTGACAGTTCCTCAAACAGGAGTGCCCCTGAAACCACTACTGGAAGGACTAGCACCGTTTCCCGTCCGCAGGGCCCTTGCCTCACCTTGGAGGAATGCATTTGCTTCATAACCGAGATAAACGGCCTGCTGTTTAAATGGAGTTTGTGTTGCAAACACCAAACTCTTGTTCCGGGACAAGAGTTTGGCATGCCTCCTGCTTTCCTGCTGCCTGCCGGGTGGGACGGTGCCTCGCTGCGCTGATTCGGGGTCTGCTCTGCTGAGGTTGGATTTGTTATTGGTGACTGGCCTCTGCTGTTGACTCGATGATTTCTGCTCTGATCTCAGAGGATAACTCTCTCCTGGGCTGGTCTCGGAGGGAGCTTGCATTCCTTTCTTATCTCCCACCAGCATGAGTTATGCTCTCAAAAATTAGTCCTTATTTATTAGCACAGCCCAGCCAAAAGCCATCTCGAGGATTTTCGGTTGCATGTGCAAAAATTCCATCTCCCTTTTCTTGCTCCCCTGGAGAGATTCATTAGGAATAACCTCACCTTTCAGGGAATCAGATGCTCCTTCAAGGATGTTGACTTCCAAGAGGTTTGGAGACAGTGTCCCAAAGAGGTTAGTGTATGCAGGTCATCTGTTTTCACTTAATGTAGCACTGGAAGAGCCCTTGGAGAGCTGTGAAATAAACACAAGGGCCCTTATTTCTCCCTTAAACTGTAAACTGAGGCAGCAAAACTAGGATCCCAGGTACTCTGCACTTCCCCCCCCTCCAGGTTCAAAACAATCTGGAGAAATTTATAACCTGGTCCTGCTTACGGTGCTTCCGAAGCTGAGGAGAGGAGCATGGAGCCTGACTGCAGCTCTGCAGCAAAGAAAGCATCTGCCTCATCCCTGTCTGCCGGAGCGAGACGGACGTGAAACTAAAATAAAACTAATGGCAGACCCAGCTGGACAAGGACAATTTTGGCTTTGGTTGAAAGTCAGAGGAAGCCTCTGCGCTGCTGATGCACAGAGGTAAAGAATTACAAAGGCAATGGGAGGGACCGCAATCAG
>NW_009230122.1:73534-75147 GCF_000690835.1 Fulmarus glacialis
ATGATGATATCAAATAGCCCGAGAGGAGAGACATAATATCAGCAGCTCCCAGAGACCAAGAAATCACTAGCAAGAGAAACATCAGTGCGGAGGTAGTTGCAGTGCAATTAAAACCTGACAAAGCCCCGTTTGTTGCTGCGAGCCAGCAAAGCTCTGCTATTGCAGAGCTGCCATCTAGGATCTGAAGCTATCGCAAAGCTGAAGCGGTCAGAAAATTAATCCCGGAGCAGGGATGCAGCAGGGCATCTCTTCCCCTTCTCATTTGGTCCTTTGCTAGTATAACCCCATCAGTTTGGGGGAAATTACTCTTGATTTGTGTCTCCAGGAGGAAGTGGTCTCTTGAGGCAGGATCAGACCCTGGATTCAAGCCTGATACCAGGTGTTTGCAAACCACTTGGAACCTGCTAAGTCCCTGGTTATATTCCTTGCTGACAGTCCCCCAAAATACCTACGAGTGCTTAGGGCTGGGTGGGTTTCCATGCCCATGGCTCCTGCTGCAATCAATGGAGACTTGTCCTGGATGCGTGGTGTCTAACATCAGGGTTTTTTTAGGGGGGGGTCGCTTTACTGGAGAGAAGAGATAACCAAGGGCAGAGATGTTGACTGGTTTAAGAAAGCGAGTGATTGTGAAGGGGAGGGGGGAAAACCCAATCTCTGAGCTGCCAACAACTGTAAAACCCAGATTATTTGACCCGCGCTTCACAGACAAGACATTTTTGATTCCAGCGCAAAGAAATATGGGCAAGACATCAAGTTACAAGCCAGAAATATCATGTAACCGGTAATGGCCCTTTATTGACATAGGAAGTGGGATGCTTTTGATAAAATAAGAGCCCACACAAATGATTTTCTGTGCATATAATTCACAAGGAAACTCTTTGAGGGGTTTTTTGAAGGAATGTGGTTATTATTTTTCCCTGTGTTCTTTTTTTCTTGTTCCATTATTAAACAGAAAAGGAGTCGATCGCAGGAGGAGCTTCGGCATCGCCTTTGCTCAGGGAGGCTGTGCATTGCCTGCACTTCATAGGTTTCCCCTAAAAAACATCTGGTAGGAGCTTGGGTGAGGTGTAACTGGTGGCAATCGCTTCTCCCTGGTGAGAAGCACTTGAAATAAGTCTGCACATATCCTGCATTTTGGGCCAATTGTCAGACTTTGTCCTCTGCAGTAAGTGTTGTCAGGACAAAAAAATACAAGTGCCCTATTTCACTGCTGACAGGTAAAATTATAACTGGATACAATTCTTGGGGTGCTTTTGGTAATGTCTGCGTTTCAGAGGAGGCTGGGCTGAAAAATTTGGAGACGCTGATGTGCATCTCCAGACTGTCTTTTCCGAGTTTGCATTTCATGGTGCACAGATAGATGGACATACTTTGCCTTCTCTCATCTCTATTTGGTGATTGCTTGGGATTTCTTCTGTCTCAAAACCGTGTCCCATCAGGCTGCTGGCGTGTTTTGCACCATGTGAGGAAACGGGGATCTAACACTCGATGACCGCGGGCTTACGCTGAACCCAGCAGTCCCATTTGTGGTGTACCTCGCTGCCAGTTTTCTTCACCCATTTTGAAATCAAATGGTTCGTGAAGACCTGAATTAATTTGGGGGGGGGGGGGGG
>NW_009230122.1:75178-80721 GCF_000690835.1 Fulmarus glacialis
CATTAAACGTGATTAATCTCTTGCTGCTGCCAATCCCGCAATCATTTCTGGAGTCTTATGGCTGGATTTGCGGATTGAATCCTTGAACTCTTTGCAGACTGGCATCATGCTAACAAGGTTGTCTGTGTTCAATTTCCTTCGTTTGCTTTTTTGTTGTTGGTTTTGGGCAAGAGGATATTGAAGTAAGACATATGGGGAAAAGGTAAACAGGTCTGTACTGGATTTGTGCTCCCTGGTTATTTGGATGTGTGATGTTAGAAAGAAGTAAACTCTCCAAGTACCTTTATCTCAAAGTTTACAAATACAAATAAAAGTCCTACACAGAAACTTAGTACATGATGAAAGATTCAAATATACACAAGGAGAGTGTTTATTTGAACGTGCTCTCGGTTCCTCTGTTCATGTTCGGCAGTGGCTGTTCCATTGTAGGAGGTCCAAAAAGTTAATTCACCAAAAGTGCAGTTTTGGAAACAGCAGGGAAGGGCTATTCGTGGATCTGGTTTTCGGTTTCTTTATTCATTTTCAGAAAAAGTTTGTTTTGGCTTGAGCCAAACCAACCTTTTCCTGAGATCTTCATTTACCCAGCTCTGATGCACAACCATGTACCAAGCCAAGCTCAGTAAATTTCCCAGACTTTTATTTTTTCCAGGGCTGTTTTCCTCCCCACAGACTTCCCGAAGTGCCACGGACAGGTTTCCCCAGGATTCTGCTGGGTTTGGAAATGGCATGTTGAACTCTCCTGAATCTGCTGGAAACACTTTCTCTTTGCTTAAACCTCTGCTGCGTGTAAATGCACAGGCCTTACAGATTATGCTGAGCTTTTGCAGATGGACTAGGAAGAGCCAGTGCTGGAAGCTAAAGCCAGTGCAACTGGAGTTAGGGAATAGCTGTCTCGGCAGGGAGAGGCGGGTTATAAAAAGTAGACGGCGTGAGGTGGGGTAGTGCATCAAATCGGGTCTGCATGCTGAAGGATAATGAGAATTATCCTTTATAAAAGATGCACTGGTAAGCATCCGGGTCGATGTCTTCATAGAGGGGCTGTGTGGCGTGCCAGGAGTCTTAATGTCATTGCCATTAGCGCTGAGCTGTGCTCCCAGTCCAAATCCCGTGGCAGCCATCAGGTGCCCAATGCACCCACTCTAGGCTACTCCCAGGGGCACTTGCACCCCACGAGTCTCAGCTCCAGCGCTGCCGCCGAGCTTGTACCCTTTCCATCCCCTGCCTGCAGCCCTCCCTGTCTGCACAGATTACCTACTAACGAGGAGCATGTAATATTTCCCATTTCACTTGCTCTTGGCTGCCTCCAACCTATTTTAAAGGGCAGTCCCACTGCTGGAGGCTGCCTACGGCCAGGTAATTGCCAGGGCTGGCATTGTGCTCCCTGCTACCTTCCCGACAAACGTGAGGCTTTTACTACTTTCCTTAGCTTGGTTCTTCACCCCCAAGCTTTTCATGTCACAAAAAGTGTCAGGATTTAAGACCAGCTCCTGCAGCTTCAAGAGGCACCTCTTTTTCTTCCTTCAGCCCCATAGACTATTTTGTCCTGCAGCGGTGGGGCGAGAAGGGGACCAAGGAGTGTATGTGTATGCGACATAACGAGAGACCTCCGGAGCAAAGCGACGGGGGCTATAGATCTATAGATTAAAGAGAGGGAGCGAGGGCCAAGTGCCAAAATGGTTGTGTCACTTGTAAGAGCCAGGGCCAGGAGCTGGGCTTAGCGGCACAAGTCTTTCCATTGCTGGTGACTCACTTGCTGACATTTTTGGCTGCCCTCCTGGGCTGGAAGGGGCCAAGGGAAAAGCGAAGGAGCTGCTCAGTATGTAAAGCTCGCTGCCCTGGGCAAAGGGGCTGCAGGAGAGGGGCATCGCGGGGGGATGCCAAGTTGCCTTCTGCTGCCTGACAGGAACGGTCTTGGTCCAGCACTAGGACTTCTAGGTGCTGTGTGACTGATGGTAACACCTTTGGGTTGCGCCTAGGAAAAAGACGAAAGCTTGGTTTCTCATTCTCCATGAGAAACTGGGAATTGTTAGAAGCAGCATCCGCTAGGAAAAAGTAAAAAGATGTTTGAAAACACTTTACGCAGCTTATGAAATCTGAAAATTTTCCAATAATTTCCCTTTTAAGTGTTACAGATGTCTCTCCTATCTGTAGGATATCTCAAGATGCCATATAGGACAATGCTGTCTCTTCTCTTTGTTTCTCTGTTGCAGTTGTTGCTCTGTGTTTCAGAGGGGTAATACTGAACATGGCATATAGGAATTGGTGCTGAACTCTCAGCACAGATTACGTTTGTGTAAGCAAAGAGGGAGCTGTTTCGGCTAGCCATATTCCAGCAGAATGGATATAATACCATCTGAAAAGGTTAAATGCAGCCTGTCTGTGCAAAGAGATTTTTAATGCTGTGCTCGTTGGCGTGACGCCTGAGATTGTACCTTCCCATCGGCAGATGCCCTGTGCATCTTTTGGCTTTTGCATCTGCAGAGCATGGTTTTTGGAAGGTAATGAAATTGGAAGTATTTTCTGTCACACTTCTAAAATGAGCCTAAAATCTGCACTTTGGTTTAGGCTTTTCAGATTTGGGAGTAAGGAGTTGAAAGAGTCAGAACTAAACTTCTGTTTGTTTTGGTACAAAATACCAGATTTCTTATTTTTCAACAACAGATGAGCTTTAGGTTTGGTTTTGCTGAAGGGAAGGAACTTTCCCTTTTTAAACTCTCTTTCCGATTTCTTTTCCACACAGAGGAAATCGGGAGAAAAGCAGGAGGGGAAAAAACCAATTTGGTGAAACTCGTGGCGGTAGTATTTCTGTAGGGGTAGAAAAGCCGCAGACTTCTGTCCAAAGTGAAAATTCCCCTTTGGCAACCTCCCGCGCGGCAGCGGTGCCCACGCTCTCCAGGTGGCAGCTCCCTGTATCATCTCTCTGATCATTTCTTTGCCGACATCTGGTTTGCAGCCTCCGAAGTCAACAGAAGTCTTGCCATTAATTGCCGAGGCTTTCAGATAATGTTCTGTATGCATGCAAACTAACGTGAGCATTAAATATCCTGTTAAGTCTGCTTGGCTTTTTCCATCGAACGTGTCATTTAAATAGCCTAATTAAATGAAGTCCTTTCATTTTAGATGATGTTTAGATGATGCATATAACTGCCCTGAGAGTGCAGCCGTCCAGCTGGCAGAGAGGTTAAAAAGATGTAAAACATTTTAATAAAAACAAGACCCTCCTCGTGTTTGGACTCCATAGCTGGGATGGAAGGCCAGTGCATTGCACGCTGTTTCAAAACAGCCACAGGCATCGTGGAGCTGTTGGGGATGCTCTGATGGCAGAAATCTTTGTGACTTCTTCTGTCTTGAATTTTGGCTCATTGAACCACATCAGTCTCGGGCTCATGGGATGTTAGGGGGTTTTAATGTCTCTTGGTTGACACCTCAGTGCAGGACAACTTGGGAAGGGATGAGTCCTGCTGCTTTTGTACCTCACACCTGAAGAGATGGATGAGCCCCGGTGTCTTCCTTGCCCAACCGTCTTGGAAAGAGCCTTTCTGGGATGCAGAAGCTGGCCAGTTGTTTTCCTGCCCCTACCTTACAGACACAGCTTGCACCAAGGAGGACAGACAAGTGCTCTTTGCCATGTCCTGCTGCCTGTCGAATGGCTCTTGGCTCCTGCTTCCCTCTGTCCCCTCCAATGCATCCATCTGCGGAGCAGAGAGCCGTGAGGAGTGGCTCCCTCTGCAAGGCAGGAGTGTCTTTGGGAAGGGGCCAGCTCCATGTGTATAATATTTCCATTAACTCAGGGAGCGAAACTCTCGGGCTCGGGGCCCAGGCCATGCTGGAGAGGCAGCGTAGCTGGAGTAATGGTGCTCGTCTATCACCCAGATGTCAGCGAGCGGCCGGGAGGATGGCGAGACCCCAGCGTGGAGGCTCACACCTGCTTTGATAGTGGCGATGCCTTCGCATGGCGTGACGGCTCCTGGGACAGCATCACCCAGCCCTGAGCTTTTCCTGAGCTCTTCAGGGGGGCAGGGGGATGTGGGCTGTGCTAAGGATGCTCTGAGTAATGCTTGGTGCTGGCCAGCTTCTGCACAGCCCCGCTGCTGTAGGGCACCTGCTGCCATCCCCTGTGCTTTATCCTGCCTCGGGTGGCAAGGCGAGGTGACAGCAGCTCCTCAGCTCGGTCGAATTAACCGGAGTTTCTTCTCCCGGGCGTGCAGAGAATGCACATCTGGTCAGCAGGGACACATGTTTCCGGGACCCTCTTTCCTGCACCATGAGTCTGTCCCAGCTGGAGCCAGAAATCCTTCGCGCTGGAGACTTGCTGTGCTGACACATCCGCTCTGGCCACAACAGAGCAAATTCTGCCTTTTTTTTTTTTTTTTAATCCTGCTCCAAGCCAGAAAGTGCTTAGTGTTTCTCTTTTCCAAAGGGTTTGGGCCACGTCAGGTTCTGCAGGGACGGTGGCTGTCTTCTCTCCTCTCCATGTGCACCAAGAGCCTCGGAGAGGGATGCAAGCGGGAGGGGTCCCCTTTGCAGCTAAAACAAGTGTGATTCCACCCACTTAACACCAAAGAAGCATCCCTGCTTCCAGGGAGAAGCAATATCTCCCCAACCTGCACAGGACTCCCCTTTCCCGCTCCATTCTGGGATCAGTAGTGGCCACCAAGGACTGCTCCTTTTGTAGACCTCGACCTTGTCCGTGCCCAGGCATTATTTGAACCCCCCAGTGCACGGGCTGCAGGAAAATGATCGCAGCAGAACCCCCCCGTGCTGTCACTTCCACTTACAGATGGTGGTGGTGACGTTGCCATGGTGGTGAGCAACAGGTTTTTGGCTGCACTGCGCTCTGAGGGACCTGGGTTTGGAAGAGGGACCTTTCTCTTTCCAGCAAAGCCCTCTGGAGCGCTCTGGGCAAGGATGGCCAAGGTGATATGGATGTTCCCCCCTGCGTTTTTGCAGCCCGGGTTGTTATATTTTTCCTCTTGCCCCCTCTCTCTTGCAGCACAAAAGGACATTCTTGTACCAAAGTATTTTTTTCTGCATGCTTGCAGCGTGAGCAAAGCAGGAGGGGTGAGGGCAAGGAGGGGGAATTGAAAGGTTTGGGAAAAAGTCTCACACAGGGCTTAGTTTACAAGGGACAGCTGAGCGTATAAACCCTGTCTCCAAAGAGGGTTGTTAGGAGCTTTTCTGGCAGTGTTTCCCCTCCTACCCCCAACCTCTGGCTAAGCTGCTTCGAGGGAAAACAGAAAGGGAAAGGCGGGGGGGGGAGCATTTTTGAATGCTCCAAAAGTCAGACCTCAAAAAAAAAAAAAAAAAAAAAAAAAAAAAAAACAACCCACCACTGACAGACACAGCAAGGCTCATTGAGCTGAGCAAATAAACCTGGCCAAGTGGGCTGGGTGGCTCTGGGGAGGTGGGCGAAGTGGTGCAGATGGGGGTCTTGGTGCATCCAAGACATCGTTATTTGATAGGGTAAATAGTCCCAAAGAGGGACAAATGTCCCCCTCACAAAATAAGCTGGGGGCTAGCCTGGCTGGCAGATCTCGAGGCGT
>NW_009230122.1:80746-106190 GCF_000690835.1 Fulmarus glacialis
AAAATTCACAGTAGTAATCCCCATCCCAAACAGTTCTCCTCTTGTGGACCCATCCCCTTGGGTGCGCGTTTTGGGGGATATTTCAGGCACACAGAGCAGAGGCGTGGGTGCCAAGGTAAGATGCTGTTCCCGGCAGATTGCTTGTAACCCCACCTCCCTCTTCATCTTTGTGTACTTTTGTTATCTGCGGTGTGGCTAAGGATCTTGATATTTGAATAATTGGGATTATGGTACCAAAATCGGCAGTCTCTGCGTTTTTATAGACATGGAATTGAAAATTCAATTTCTGGGATGCAGAAGGCTTTTGCTTTCTGCAAATCCACTTTGTAAAATTCAGCAATGCCAGCTTGCCTTGCATTAATATCGGATTATTTCTTGTCCTTGGTCTATGTGAAGCAAAAGGCCTGGTGTTTGCACACTTTTTCCTTGATACTGATACTATCTTTGGCTTTCAGCGAGTCTGTCAACCTCTTAGTCCTAGCGTCTAATTAGGGGGCAATGTTGGGAAGCAGAGAGGGTGCAGTGGGGTTTGGACCCTCCCCGGATACCGCCCCGACCATCGCCCATACTGAACATCTTTGAAACTCTTATTAAAGTAGGGCAAAACCTGACTTTTGCTAGGTGTCACGCTGCAATGTGTTTTCATCCTGTCCCAAAGCAACCGCTAATGCTGTCAAAATACGGTTTTGAAATCTGCATTTCATTTACATCTTGTGTCGGTGCACATACAGGTATGCATGCACGCTACCTCAGCTGAGACACGAGTGCTTATTAGAAACATACTTGCTGTGAATTAACAGCCCCATACACATGTATCTCTCATTAAACACTACGGGGTGGAGGTAGGGATCGTTGCCTCGGGCTCTCTCTGTGAGATCTCTCAGCACCATATGCAATAAATATGTTTTTAATAAGCAGTCATTAATGACTGGACAATAACAGCTTTATTAAGCTTAAATTAAAGGCATGCTTGGGAACCTTAATCTGAGACTATATGGTGTAATGGAATATACTGGAATTCAGCTTTTTTTTTTTTTAAAAAAGATTTCTTGCAAGCAAGTATTTGCAAGCCATTGTGGGGAAAAAGATGCATTCCCTGAAGGCCTGATCCTGCCCTGGGATCTTCCTGCATTTGAGTGGAGTTATTCCAGGAGCACTTGAGCATCCTTTGGAGGAGGGATGCAGTGGAAACAGCCCCTGTTTGATGGTGAGGATAGTTGGTGCAGGGTAAGAAGGAAAACTGGCCGAGCTTGCTGCAATATTGTCTAAGACTTACTTGCAGTAGTAATTTGGGAGGAGGGAGAGGCTGCTTTAGCCCTGCTACCCTGCCCACTGAGCAAAACAGAGCCTCTTCCCCTCTATTCCCCCTGCAGCATCCGAAGGAGGGAGGCTCCTTCTCTCCCACCTCTAGCAATTGCAGCGTGTCGCAACGTGATGTTAGGTCCCAACCTTGCAGCCGTATCTCCATGGGTGGGCATTGGACGCAGCCGGCCTTTTCCTCCCTGCTCTAATTCCTTGCGGGGGCTGCAGCTCCTTGAATAGTCAGATAAAGGCTTTTCTGCTGCTGCTTAACCCCCGCCTACCAAAATCATGGGGTTGGCTCACGTGCCCAGAGCTGCGTGTGTCTTTGCAGGATTGGGCTGCGAGTCTGGGCTCGGGTACCTCTCGGTTGTCCTTGCATTTAGCAAGCAGTGAGCATGGAAAGCAAGCCAGGGACCATGCGTCGCTTTGGGACGCAGGCGAGCAGGCAGGAGCGAAGGATGCCAAAAAGGAATCCCACTCTTTATTAGATGATGATAAAACCATGGTAAAATAACAATAACACCTGGGCACAAACATCCAAAGCAGGGGTTTGGCTGGAAAAATCTCAGGACAACCTACAACAAAATCCCAAGCCATCGGAAAGCTATTTACCGTAGGCTATCCCACCACTGTTTTACCACCCCTACATCCTCCTGGCTGCCCAGTGACTGCTGAGCTCTGCAATTTGCTTTCTTAGATGGGTTAGTTTTCATTTTGCGCTGTCTTGCTGGCACAGCTTGCTCTTGCAAACTGGCTTTCAAGCCTGTAGCAATCAGCTCCAGTGCTTCCCGGGAATATCCAGCCCATAAATGCAGTGGGTTGCACCTCCCTGGCTGTGCAGTGTTTTGGTTGTGTCTCCAAGGCTCTGTTTGCATTGATGGAGCTGACTTTGGAGATGGTCCGATGCAGGTAAGCTCAGAGCTCTCCTGTATCTGGATTGTACCCGGTGTCCCTGCACCGAAGGGCAGTCAGTAAAAGGCATGACAGGATTGCTGGTCAGCCTGCTTTCAAAGACCTTAGGCTGACCTGGAAAAATGACTCGATATTGGTATGAATCAGACCTTCCTCCAAGCCCAAAGCATGGGACTTGCATCAGCTCTGTTCCCTTAAATCCACTTAACATGTCCCTCTGACCTGGACCCCTTGAACTCTCTCTGCTCCTCTCCCACTGCCTTGTAATCCTCCAAGCCCCAGCTGCGTCCCTGGCCAGCCCTTGCTGCCCTCTTCCAGCTTCCCTTACCATCTGGGCTGACCTGCCCGTCTCTTGTTGCTTCATTGACTCTCCAGCTTTTTTTTTTATTTACTTTTGATAATTAACACTGTTCCCAGTTCTCTCTACTTCCACTCTAAGTGGATGACTGCATCTGCAGTGTTTTAAATACAGATTGTACTCAAGAATATAACTTTTAAGAAATGTGTTGAGCTAAATCAGCCCAACATGTGTTGCACACAAGCGTGTATGACCACAGGTCTGACTCTGATTTCTCTGCTAGCTCGGAGGACACTTTGAAATTGCTGAAACGATGCTGTCAGATGAGAATTGGGCTGTGAAATTGCTGTGTCTGTGCCTTCTGACGTCTCTGTCTTGTACTGGACAAAATGAACCAGATTCCTCTCCGAACTCATCGGCTCCTTGCCAGGGATGAACAGGATCCAGCAATAAGGATTTTGCTGCGGAGTTGGCTCTCTGAATATTCCACTTTACGGTGAAACGGGTTGTGTATGTTTTAGCACCAAGTGCTGCTCTGAATTGGCTGGAAAATGTGAGATGTTTCTGCAGAATATTTCAGTGTTCAATGGAAAAAAAATCAGCTGTGATTTTCTTTCGGGGAGGACTTGAAAACAACAAAAAAGAAAACACGATTTTTGGCTGAAGCTATTTGTGTTGCTCTTTTGGGCTGGACTTTGAGGATATTTGTAGTGTTATAGTGAGGTGGAGTTCATTTGCCTGAGTTCCCTTGCTTGAAACTGGGCTAAGTTTTGCTGCTGTAGTCTAAGATGTGTTGGGTCGGTATGTTTGCCTCTTCAGCGCCAGCTAAAATGCGGATGTTTTTAGATCCTGCTGGAACCACCAACGCCGCTTACCTCTGGTTGACTTTTTCTGCATTCAAGGCAGGCAAAAGGCACTTTGCTTCAAAGCCTATTCAACAAGCAAAACAAACCTCCCACCTCTGTATTTTACAAGCTAGTTACTCCAGACACGATAAATATTTGGCTCCAGCAGAAAAGCCCGAGTGGGGAATGGCATCCCTGAATAGCAAGCGGAACAGTTTTGTTTAAGTAGACATGGCATTAGGTCTGATCTCGCTCCTGCTCTTCTGAGCCATCCAGAAAAGCAAGGAGATAACAAAATAAATATTTGTAAAAAAAAAAAAAAAAAAAAAACCAAAAACAAACATCCTGATGGTTGGGGGTCTCTTTTTCCCCCTTCTGATTGTATTCCTGATCGATGAGAGTTTTGTGAGGCTCTAAGTATCAGCTGGAAGCTTCAAAGAGATCAAAGCCCCCTGTGCAGGGTGCTGTGCAAATACAATAAAATCCTTCTCCTGGCACTGAAGAGGGAGAAGGTAAGAGAAAAGGCGTTTCACAGCCACTTTCTCATTCCACCCCAAGCCTGGAAATCCCGTTTTAGTCTTGACTAGGCCTGTGCAAAGAGTTGCTGCTGATGATTGCCCGTCCAAAGGCTGCTGGGGCAGGGGCTGGCTTGTGTGTCAGCTCTGGGCCGAGATGCTGTGTGCCAAAGGCCTGGGGGGTGAAAACACTCCCAGAGTCTGTCTCTAGGTATCTCAGTAAGCCCAGGCACCAAAATAACGTAAAGGGAGGATAACTGGTTTGTGAGCGTGTCTTTTTGTGCACCCGTGTGCATGCTTGTGTCTTTAGGGCTGTGCTTAAAGTAGGAAGAGCTGCTCCAGCTTTCTGCGTTTTGCTTGGATTTTTGCTAGCACAGCTGTAAACAGGATTTAAAACCCAACCCAGAAAGAGCAGGTTGTGTTCAAGGCTTTACTGCTGGAGTGGGGTTAACTTGAGTAAGGCTGAGCTTTATAAGTTACTAGCTAAGCCCTTCTCCTTCACACAATCACTTTCTCATGACAGCTTGCAAAAGTGTTTTGCTTAGCATTAATCACTCCATTTCCTCCAGATGAAGAAGTGTTGTGCAAGCCATTGGGTCAGCACGCGGGGCATGGGATATCAGGATTGGGGCCTGTTACAATACGAAATTAGCAGCCTCTTCCCATGTAAACGTGCTGAAGCGCTTTGCAGAACCTGGACCTGGAGCGTAAGGACGTCTGTTGGGCAGAGGATGGAGAACATGGACCTCAAAACAGAGCAGAAAAAGAGACAATTTGAGGCTGGGCTGCAATTATCTACCTCTCTGTTCCTTCTTAAACATCTCCCCAGTGCAGAGCTGGAGTTTAAAGCTCTCGTCAGAAGGGAACCTCCTAAAGCAAAACAATGTTGTGAATCCTGGTGGGACTCAAACCTTTGGCTCCGGCATGTCTAGGGACTGAAAAGCTGATGATTAGATAACTGTAAACCATCCTTATTTTACAGCTCGTGCTGGCTTTGATCAGAATGGGAATGAAGCACACCAGGCTCCCGGGGTGGAGGGGAGAAATGGTTTTGTGATTAAACGAAGTCTCGGTTTATAGCAGCTGAAGGGCCCGACCCTGCCTCAGGATTTGCTTCTGGTCTTGGGCAAGTCTTTGACTCCCTCAGTGCCTCAGTTTCCCCAGCGCCGTCTCTTTGCTGTGCTGTATCGGTGCAAAGAGTAATTCGAAGAGCATCTCGGATGCACCTTGCTCTGAATGGAGTCAGTGGGAGCTTCCAGGGCTCCCACAATTTCGTTTAGATTTGGCTTCTGTGTCTGTAAGGGACTTGGAGAGCCCATAACCTGCCATCTCTTGGCTGATGTGGTCCAGGGCTGCAGAGGTTCACGCTGCACATTGTCGGACCTCCTCGGATGGAAGGCTGCAGCGGGTTAAATGCCCCAAAGGAGGTGGGGTGGTCCTTTTGGACCCCAGAGCCTTCGGAGAGGAAACCCAAGCCTGCTGCAGGAGACTGGGTGGGCTGAGCCCCACCGAAGGGTGCCAGGATCTCCTAAATCCTAATCCTGGCTCTGGTACTGACTCACTTGGTGGCCTTGGGCCTGAACCTCCATGGGTCTCAGTCTCCCCATCTGCAAACACCCACCTCTCGGGGATGCTGGGTTGATTAAGGAGCTGATGGGTTCCTTACTGGTAAAATATGATGCTCCTGCGCCTGCAGGTCCCTGCTCCAGCCTTCCTTCCCCAGCGCGGCTGCCCCTTTGCTTGTGCAAAGATGTCAGGCACTGCCACTCCACTCCTCCCCGATTTCTCTTTCCTTTGGGTCAGGAGTTCAGTGAGAAGGAAAGATCTGAGTAGGTTAGATATTTCTATCCTGTCTATATTGGGAATAAGTTGCAGGGTTTGCTGCGTCCATGCATGAGCACCCGGTTTGTTTGGGTGGGTGCTGGTCCCAGCTGCTTGCAGCCAGATCTGAAACACCCCTAACACCCTGTTGAGCACTGAAACATCAGCCCATCGGGGAGCCTGTGCACCCCAGCAAGGACAGGTTAAAAACCAAGCTGCAGCCACCTTGCCCGAAGGAATTGGGGCAGACAGTGTAACCTGCAGTGAAAACATGGGAAATTGAGACTAGAATAAGAGAGGGAAAGGGAGAAGAAAGGTGTTTAAGTGTTTAATTGTTTGGTTTTTTTTTTTCTCAATACCCAAACCAGTGATCAGAATTTTTCTGCGGCTTGACTCTAAATCAAGTAAAAAACTTCCCTGCATTGGGACTGTTCTGCCCATGATGCCCTTGAAAAAACATTGATTGAAAGTGTTAGTCTCATCCCGCAGATGCTTCTACAGCAGCAGACAGCTCAGAAATGGGGAAGATGGGACAAAGCGGCATGAAGAAGAAGGAAAAAAAGAATGGAAGAGAAAAATGGGATTTAACCAAGTCTGATGAAGCTTGTCAGGGTGGGAGTGAAGTCTCCAAGCGCTACACATGCAGCCCCAGCCCCATCCAAGCCTCTTTCATCTCTCCTGGTGCTGATGTCCTTATCGCCAGGAAAGATATTTTTGTTTCCTGCCTTGCTAAATACTCAGAAAGTCCATCTTCGTCTGAAGTGGTCTCCAGCTTGGGCTGCTGTGTTTTGCCTGGTTGCTAAGCTTGTCTCATGCATGGTTAATGCCTGATGAGATCATGGTGCCATTTAGCATTTCATGGATAATTCAGGATTATTCATTAACAAAATCAAGAACAAGCAGGTGTATTCATAGGCTGCCTTCATGGAAAGAAGAAAAACAACAACCTGGGGAAACGACATGAATTATTCAGGGGAGACCAAAGTGCTGGTTGAGCTGAGGGAGCTTCAGGGGGTGGGGGAGATGGAAATTTGTTTTCAGAACAGCTGAATCTAAAGCTTTTTACGCCGTTAACCCTGCAAATGTGGGGGGTTTAATCGATCTTAATGAAGATAGCCTCCTGTCCCGTAACAACAGAGTGCTAGGAAGAAGGATTTAGAGAAAGGCTGTGTGTTTGTATTATACGGTGGGCTAGCCGATGCGAAAGCAAGGGAGTTGGAGAGCAGCGCGGGGTCTGTTTGTGTCCACAGCATCTCTGTATGCACAAAGGTCTCGTCCTTCCTCCTTTGCAAGGAACTGTGCTGTTTTCTGTCTGACCTGCGGGCAGAAGATGTGGAATAAACCCAAGGAAGCTTTAAAGAGCTGCCTGTTTTGGGGGTAGATGTTGGTGTCAGCCTACGTGGTCGTGGTGGTCCCTCTCGTTACTGCCTGCAGATAGCACAACTGCTAAAATGCTCTTCTAAATGCATCTCTGTGGAGACAAACTGTCCTTGTAATGTGCTCCAGTGGTCTTGTAAACATGGCCGTGCTCAAGCATTGCTTTCAGATCCTTGTCCAGGCAGTTGAAAACCATAGTCCTGTGTGTCTCTGGTCTTATGTAGATGCCTGAATGCAAAGTTAAGGTCCCTCTGCTGCCTGCCCAGGAAAGATGTTCATTTGTGATGTGTCCAGGGAAAAAGAGGAAAACGTTGACTCTTGTTGGAAAAGAAATAAGGTATTGGTGACCAAAATTTGACCGTTCTCTGCTCAACATGGTATTTCTCAATTTTCAGGTTTTGGTCTTTTTATTTTCCAATAAAACAAGTCAAACACTTTCAAAGAAATCAGATGCTTTCTGTGAGCTTTTTCCATTTAGATGGAAGCACAGTCTTCCCTTGGAAAAATTATTTAATGGACGTTTTTCAAGCTGTCCTAGCAGCGATTTTTGTAGTTCAGCCTGAAGGGAAGAAGCTCCATAGAAGAAACATGGAGCAAAGCTTGGGGACTCCAGGACAGTGGGGCGTTATCAGAGACTGTAATTACAGTGTTTAACACCTTCACCGGCGCAAGTAAATCCCAGGGGCAAATGCTAGCCTGGTGGCTTTTGGCTGGAGGCTTTGCCACGTGCATCCCATGCGGCTCTGGGTTGGTTTGAAGAGGTGGGCTATTCCTGGCCCATGAACGCTAGCAGAGTCTTCCCAGAAATGGTTTTTCGGTTGCGTGGGTGTACAGGGAATGGGAATGGACCAGAAAGGTCCATTTTACACACTGGAGCATGGGTCTGCAGCTCTCTCGTGCAAGGGCACACGGGTTGATCTCATCCTCCACAGCTGCCCAGAGTTATTCGGAGATGACAAGCGTGCAAACTTGTGGTTTATTAAGTCTGGAAGCTGGAGATGCTTAGATTTTTAATGCTGTTAGGTGGACGCCTGTTGTTGTTTTCACCATTATTTTTTCCTTCACCAGAAGCAGAGATTTGGAGTGAAAATGTTTCTGGGTTTTTCTTGGGTTTTTTGGTTTGGTTTTTTTTTTTAGTGACAGGGACTAAGGTATGGCACTTGACAGCTCACATGTAAGGACTCACTATTTCTTCTTCTAATTTAGGTAATCGGAAGATTTTATTTAAATCAGTGTCTTGAAACTCATCTGAGGGAGGAGAAAGTCTCCCTAAAGTAGAAGAACCTTTTGGGGCAACGTGTGGGAAGGGAGGAAAAAAAAAATGGATTAAGGTCCTGCTAATGGCTGGACTCTCTCTCCTTTGGAAGAGAGATGCCAGCACTACTAGTGTTTTTCTTCCTGAACAATCCCGTTCACTGTGCCCCCCACTTTGAAGTTTAAATAAACCTAAAAGCATATCTGCTGAAATATGTTACCCGCATCGCTTTGTTCCACGGGGCTGGCTTGTGGTTCCCCAGGTCTTGCTGGAGAAATATGTATAGGAAGGGAGGCGGGGGGTGTCTGTGTCTGTATTTTATCTGTGTGCCTCTATTTTACACCAAATTTGTGCAGGGACAGATGCTGAAACAAATGCAAAGTCAGTGGAAGATTTTTCCAATACCTTTTCTTCTTCACAAAGTATGTTTATGTGAACCCAGTGTATATGTGCTCTCATTAGAGTAAGGTTAACCTTTTTTTTTTTTTTGACAAATAGTAAATTCACTAAAAAATGTGGAGAAATGACTCACAAATACCAGCCTAATTTGGCAAGTACATTTTGGCCAGAAAGGGGTCATTTTTTTTGATGTAGAAATGTTTTGCTTTGACATTTTTCAAAATAAACCCTTTTGACCCTTCTTTCTGTATAGGGGATTTTCAAAAATGGACCAAACTAAGAGAATAAAATGTTCTATTGAACTAAAAGAATAAACTACCAAATTAAAAGAATGAATCAAAGTGAAACAGAATACTGCTTTAAATCAGTGAAAATATTAAGTTGACCCAAAGCAGTTGTTTCGTTTATATTTGGCTTTTTTTCTAAAAACTCTCCAAAGAGTCAGTTACTTTTGACCCAAACTGCAAGTTTCTCCTGCTTTGTTATTTTCTTCCTTCCCCTATTTTAACCACCGAGGCCACAAACCTATTATGTTCAGCAAAAAACCTCCCCTCAAATTATAGGCATGAGCTCTGTGTTTGCTCTCTTATTTCTCCAGGGGAAGCCAGCTTGCTCCCACCTATATGTTTTAACTTCTTTTCTGGTCGGGCAAACCCATTTTGAGAGCAGTAATGGTAAAAAAAAAAAAAAAAAACCACAAAACCAAAAAAAAAAACCTCTCGGTTACGGATGCTGCCTTAGGTTATCAGAGTGCCAGATATTTCCCAAATTTTCTGGGAAGAGCCTGAGATCGATGGCTGCAGTAAGCAGCCCCTTGCTTTATTTACCTCCCTGGCTCGCTCCGGGGCTGTTTTGGAGGCTGCTGCGGTATTTCAGTCCCGAACCCCCGGGGGTGTAATTTCGGGCGGGCTTCCTCTAGGCAGCAGCCCACCGAATTAGCACCCAGGCCCACCCAGCCCCACGCCTGCTTTAAATCATCCGCAACCCACGTAAGTGGGGGTGATGTCAGCCCTGCATCCACCTTTTCGGCCGCGGGGTCCACCCAAATTTCCCCCTCTCGACCTCCGCCGCTGCCAATTCCCACACCCCGGGGCTTGGATGCGAAAGGCGAGCGATCGCCTCGCCTGCATCCAAATCACGCGTAACAAGGATGACCAAACCTCCGTCCCCAGCCCATCTGCTCTTCCCACACTTGCAAACTTGATGTGAAAACAGCTTAAAAACTGCCTTATAAACTTGAGCTAATACTGTCATCTCATTAAACATCAAGCGCTCGTACAAGTGAATCCCAGACCAAACCCCCTCGTGGCATCTGCAGCTTTTTAGGCTGAGGTTAAAGCTTTTTCCCAAGTGCCTGGTGACTGCGAGGACCCATCTGAAAAGCTTGGGTTGACTTAATTTTCAGGAAGTCTTAAATTCTGCTTTCTGCAAAGTTTCCCAGGTCAGGTATACAAAGCCTGACCTGTGTGAATAATGGTTTCTGTGGTTTACAGGCAGTTCCTAAAAGCTTAATAATTAAGAAAGTGCTTGTGGCTCAGTCCAAATAATTCTGTTGATTTTTCTCAGCTAGTAAAAAAATCTGAAGGGTTTCTTATCGAATCAAGATTTGCTTCGGTCTGTAGGGGATTTTTTTTTTTTTTCCATTTCTGTTCTGATTCTTTCAACTAAATTTGAAAGGTGAAAATTTAGAAGTGGCAATCTACTTTGAATCAGAAAATCACAGGCGTGAAAGAAACCAAACCTGTGCCTAGGTCATCTGAAAAAGTCAAAGAGACTATTTTTACTCTCTCAAAATTGTTTCCTTTTGGAACAATTTGCAAAACCAGCGTGAACTTGCGGTGTGTTGTGCTATTTGCAGATCTCTGAATATATTTCAGGAAAAAATGGCATACAGGTGTACCCAAGATGACAAGCCTTCCCCCTGCCTTTATTTCTTCTTTTCAGTCTCCGAATATCAGCGGTTTGCCTGCAGGATAGCTGGTGGGCGCAGCAAACCCCGCCTGTGCTGGTGGAGGGTGGCTGTGAGTGGCGTGACACCTATTTTTTGGGTGATTTTTCTGGCCTTTCCTGTTTTTCTGGCAGGAGAAGAGCATTCTGCTGTGGCTGGGAGCTGCTGGGAAGATGAAAACAAGGGAAACTTTTACTGGTGACTCGAGGCATCCAAAAAAAATCATTTCTGTAGTGATTTGGAGCTGGAGATATGTTTAGTAAGAGGCTTCTCAATAGTGCCGTTCATCTGGGGAGCCCAAAGCCCTTTGCAGGGGAGGGCTCCTCATTTCCCTATGGGGAAGCAGAGGTGACACGGCGGAGGAGCAGCCCACAGCCACTGTCCCCTGGTCTCACCCGCTGCTTTATCTCTGTCCTCTCGGGTCGTGGATGTGGGTAGATTGGGCCAGACCCTGCTTTGGTCTAAAGTATCCAAGCTCTGCCGAGGCATAATAATGGTTATAAAAGCTTTTATACATACATATACTGTTGTAATATACCAATAACAGCAACGATTATTAATTGTAGTGGCTAAAATAAGGCAGGACTGTGACTTCTAGGTAGGAGAAGGGCATTGGGGAAGGAGGCAGCGAAAGCAAGCAAGAAAAAAAGCAGGAGACTCACGGTTTCGTGTTGCAGGGTAGAAAACCAGAGAGACCCTTAGGAAAGAGCTCCCTGCCCTGTACCTGTTTTCCTTTGGGTGCTGACAGCTCCCCCAGGGATTTAGTGCCAAGGTGGCTGGGAAACCTCAGCAAATCCCACTGAGGGTGCATGATTTGGAGCTTCAGGTGGCTGCACATCTGCAAGGTGTCCAGGGAGGGGACGGAGGAGTCCCCGGGCCAGAAGTAAAGCAAGGCGAGCTTAAACCTGGACCGACTCTCTGAACCACTGAAAGTATTACACCTCTCCAGACCTGCCTTCATGGATTAAGCCTTTGAAGGCAGTATGATATTAAAGCTGGGACTTGAACATGGGCTCCATAGGACAAGAGACTCAAGAATACTTTATTATTTACACGAAGTGGGAAAGCTCAAACAGCCTGGAGAGAGATCCTGCACAGAGCAGCCTGCAGGTCAGGTAATCTGCCTCAAAGGTGCAAAGCAAAATCATCTGAATACTCAGATCCTTGGCTGGAGTCAGGCAGGGGGGAGAGCTGGACCAGGTATTTCCCACCCAACCCCCTGACTTGAGCAACCGGTTCATTTTAGCAGAATTTAGACTGTTGTGAATTAACACCTCCCTGCCAGATTATATAAAATAAGCATCCTTGCCAGCCCCACGTTAACCCTTGCTCAGAAGCACGTTGCATCGTCGAAGCAGGGATCCTGACCCCATCCTAGGATGTGCCATCACCAATTTATAATTATCTGTCTCTTTACCAGAGTAGAAAAGAGGGAGGTGACTTGGTAAAGCAACGGGTACCGATAAATGTTCAGCGCTGGATTAGAGCGGTGAAACGTCTTCAGTGAACTGTGGGATCTTCCTCTAGATCCACTGGCTTCTGCAGCGAAACCGAAGCTGCACCTGGCAGGAATGAAGGCATTAATCTGGACTGAGTACCACGAGATGGAAACCATTTGCTGTTCAAGCAGAGGAAGGGGGAGGACACGATGAGAGGGATCCGGGGGCGGGGGAGGAAAACAAAACTATTTTCAAATGAAAGTTTTCTGTTAGAAATGTCCGAACTGGATTTTACCCTCTTGTAAGGTTCTGGGATACTCCTTTCAAAGGAAGCATGAAACCTTTTAAAGAGAAATATCAAAGGAAACGTTTTTTTTTCACTGACATTTTTCACAAAACCAAAATATATTTCTTGACAGACTGTGAAGTGACCCAGATCCTCGATCCAAAATGCAAACGGGCGTTTAGGAGAGCTTACCAACATATCAAAGAGCTCTATGCCAGGCCCTTCCTTTCCACTTTCACTGCAACTGCTGCAATTCCTGTCAAGAAACGTGAAAATAGGGTAGAGAAAATGCCTCCTTGTGCGTGTTTTTGGTGTGAGTGCCTCGGAAGGGCTGTTCTGCATCCCTCATCCTGGGCTTATTTGCTAGCTGAAACAGCAGGGCTCATGATGGTAAAGATTTTGGCCATGACTTGAGTGTTGTTTCTTTTAGGCGCCTTTGAAAAATTCTCCTTGAGGGTGTTCTAGAAGATGGGGGTCCCAGCTTGATAACTGTGATCAGCAGTAAAACCTGAAAGAAGATGAAGTTGGGGAAGAAATGGGATTTTGTGGACTGGATGTGGCTTTTGCAAAGAACTCTGCCCCAGCATCTTCTGGAATGAGTCCTTTCGCTCCCCCAGGCTTGAGGCTTTTTTCCCCTCAGGGTATCCACAATAATTCTCCATCTGAGAATAAGCTGAGGCACTAGTGTGCATGAAAGCCTTGCTGATCCCCACGCAGAAAGTGTGGCAGAAGTGGGAAAGTGTGTTTGCTTCGTGCTGAGCACTGGTGGGTTTGCATTGCACCACTGGCAGCCTTTCCCCCATCCGGGCTGCCGCGTGCCATCCTCGTGTATTGCTGCAGATTGGAAACACGTGCAGGGCAGGCAAGAAAAATGGGCAGCAACACGAACATTTGTTCCATCTTTCATGAAAATTCATGAAAATACCGTGCTCTCAGCCAATTTTTTTCCTCTTAGCCTTTGGTGCCCCCCCACCATTTGTCAGAGGGATGCTGTGACTTGTAAATAACTGGAGCAGAGGCTTAAAGCACAGTATGCGGCTTTATTTTCTGAGTCACTCCAAATGCACCTGAAGCTGTAACTGGGAGGGTTTATGGCCAATGCTGAATGCAGCAAAAATACAAAGCCCGGCATTTAGAACCGGGGGTTCCTCCAGGGAGTGCTGCAAGCATCTCCCTCGTGTTTTAGCTCCCCATCTGTAAATGAGGAAGGCTGAGGTTTACGTTGGTGCTCCTTGGTACAGGAACGGTTGCTTAATGTGTGCGCTCGTAGCAGCCTGCAAACCCCCTTTCAGCACGCCTGTAGAGAAACCATCAGCATTAAAACATCCCTATTAGCTTACCACGGGTTGTCTTCTGCAATGCCTTAAACTCAGCCACGTTTGTTCCGTTCCAGTTAAGCTGAGCTCCAAGCTGATGCCAAAGTACCTTTGCCGTGTGCCACTTGTACGTTCAGCCGTGTCTGGCAGCGCAGGCAGGGATTAGGCAAAGGTTCTCTCTGCAAATCATGGAGACTGACATTTCAGAGTACCCGGTTTTTTTATCTGCATGTTACGGTTTTTTTTTTTTCCTCTTCACAACAATGAGGTTCAAAAGACCAGGAAATGAGTCTCCTTTTTAGGGGTGGAAAAAAGGCACTGTCAGGAATTTGTGTGAAGTCTTATTTGCTATAATTCGCCTCACCTTGTGCCTGATGTTTTTACCAAGTGCTTAAAGGGCAACTGGGCTTACTGAGCACTTTTTCCAGAAGTATGGAATCTCCTTTGTTTTATGTGTGTATATATATGTGTATGCACATGTATGGATATATATATAGTTTTTACAGCATTGAGGGCGGCACAGGACGTCAAACCCCATGTCATTTGTTTTCCCCTCCTAATGACATATCTCTGGAGTCCCGATTGCTTGAGCTATTCCAAAAATGTAGTTGATGTCTGTGCTCTGGATGGATGGAAAGCTTCTCCCGTCAATGGCCTTTCCAGCTCCTCGGTAGCAGCTGTAACATTACAGTAGCCATTAGCACCTCATATCAAAGAGAGGGGGGCCCTGTAGCACTGGGACCATCTAACAAAGACCCAATCCCTGTTACCTGCAAGCATCCGTGTGAAATAATTCTTGCAAGGGAGAAGGAGGAGATGGTTGATGGTGTTCCCTAAATCCACACCAGTCCACACACAAAGCCTTGCAGTGATATGTGAGAATCATTCCTGGGACGCGTTTCCAAATTGCTTAAGAAACTGAGCCCTAAATCCCGTTAGGATTAAAGGCTCTTTGGCACTTGGGAAAATGCTACTCTTTGGGAGCCAAAAGAGCCACGATTTTAGGCTGCGTCCTCGAACCTTAGCAAAAGATTCCCTTCATAATCATCCCGTCTGCTCTGTGCCGCGAAGGGCGTTGCAGTGCTCAGTCTGCCTGTTCAATTTGTCCGTATCTCCCCAGCAATGAGATCCATTACGTGGGAATTAGCATCCCAAGAGGAGTTCTCGTGCCAGAAAACAAATGTTTTTGGCTTTTCTGTGTTCATTTTGTCAACAAAGGTCTGAAAAACTTGAAGGAAGCTGGGGGGAAATGTTAATCAAACTTTGCCATGGGAAGAAAACATAATTTCCTGAGCGGGCTGGAGATGTTGGATGCATCCAGACTTGCAGTTAATCCTTCCCAGTTTTCCAAGGTGTTCAGGACCAGGTCACTGACTATATATGGGACACTGTTTCGGTGCGAAATCAGATTACCGCAGCTGCCTCGAGGCCGGTACTCAGGCTTTGGTTTGGGACAGCGGGTGCAGCTCATGCTCTCTGGGGAGCCCCCCTTGGACATCATCTCCTCAATGTCACCTCACTGGAAGAACCAGGAGATGCGTCTACCCCGCAAACCTGCCAGGGATACACTGAGACGTGACCAGCAATCCGGGGAGCCTCTTTTCCCAGCCCCGCCAAGCTCTGATGCTAACAAGGAGGCGGCTTTTATCTCTGCGGGTATTAGCGCTGCTATAAATGTGATAACGCTGGAGTTCCCATAAAAATTCAAGAGGTGGGACTCCCATGAAACAGACACTTCCCAGTGTCGGTGCCACATATGGAAATAGTGCAGAGGCTGCGTGGTTTTTTTTCTAGCCACCACAACTGCAATTTGAAGAGAGAAAGAGAGGTATTCCAACTATTTTGCCTTTAAAAGGAAATACTGAATAACTTATGGATAAGACATTAACCCGGGCCTAGACCACTCGTGGTCGTTAAAGAGCCCTCGGCACTATTTGCGAGAGGGGAGGCGGGGGGGGTGTTAGTCTTGGACTCCTGCCTAAATTCCAGTTTAAGGAAATGCATCCCAACTACCTAAAATTCCACCTGCATTTTAACTCGGTACTGGGTCCGTATTCCGAGCTATCGATCAATAGTTCCGAATAGTACCTCTGCTCTTCATCAGTGCTACCGGTGAGAAAATAGCTACCGCTTTAGCGATGCAGCTAATTCAGCTGGGAGTCTGGCATTCGTCCCCTGCGGGGGAAGCAAAAGCCTCGCTTTTGGGGTAGGGTGTATGGTTTGGATCTCAAATCTTTATCTTTAAAGGGAAAAGGCTCGTTCAGAGGTAGAACAGGTCTTGGGGTGGAAACCCAGGATGCTTAGTTATCAAAAATACAGAAGGGGGGAAAAAGGACTAGCAGGGCTGGGGGGGATCCAGCATGTGTCTGGTCCAGCATCCCCACTCCAGTCATGCCCCGGGCTGGTTTCTAATGTAGAAGATGCTCTGCCCCTGGATCGGGCTTCACCCTCATCTCTGCTAGTTAGAGATTGGCCTCACAACCAGTGTTTCAATACAGTGTTTAATTACCCTTCCAGAGAGGTTGTTATCAATAACCGCTGTGATGCCAGCTGATCGTTTTAATGGGATAAATATCCTATCCCCCTCCTGTGTGGCGAAGCCGCTGCTGCATTCCAGCCCAAAGGTGGCCACGCTGCAGCTGTAGAAAAAGTGATCCCTTTAAAACAAGTTAAAAACAATCCTTCTGGATGAAAGGTGGTGATATTTGAAGACAGTTATTTTATCTTTCTTTGGCTTTAAAGGTAACACGCTACCAGCATGTGAAAGGGCATCATTTTTCTTCTCTGGGAGTTATTTATGATCTTAATCCTGCTCCACCCTACGCATTACAGTTTGCGAGGCTTTTCAGTGAAACTATTATTGCTTTAAAAAGCAGATCAAATCACATCTTCCCACCCTTTTTTTTTTTTTTTTCCCACTTCATCTTCTCTGCACCCCAGCGCTGGCACATTTTAATGGCAGAAATCAGCTTACCTTCACAGCCATTTCCACAAATACAGCTCAGGTTCCTGAGCATGCAGGGAACTGCAAATTTGAGGGGCGCTTTGTGTTTGGATATAAAGATTTTTCACACTTTGGCAAAGCATATTTCACCTTGTCTTTATGAGTAATGATGTGCCGTCCTCCGCTGTCCCTGTTTTGCATTTCAAAGTCACCCCCGAAGGAAGTTTCCCGGGTGCCTTAGCAGCGGGTGGCAACGCTGCCGTCCCAGTTTTGCAAATGACCATCTCGATGTGAGATGAGGTTATTTAATATCAGGTGGTGCAGTGATGCAGCAGCCAGGGAGTGGATCTGGTTATGCCCCTGCCATGGGGGAGGTGGGTTTTAACAGGCACATCCTTTGTTTGACGGGGAAAATGTCAGAAGAGGAACTTTGTTGAAAAAGATGGTTGCGGGACTGGAAGCAAGGGGGGATTTCTTGGCTCCGTTGAGACCTGTGGCAAAGCCTGCGCTGCTTTTGAGAAAGCCAGAACATCACTTTAAGCTTTTCACAGCATCCCAGGCGTAGGACTTAGTGTCTGAGCCGAAGGAATGGCTCCCCAAGAGCCCCCAGCTCGGTTCACGCTCAGCTGTAGTAGGATAGTGAAGGGGGTTTTATCTTTATTGCTCTATCGTGACAGCAGCCCCTGAATTTATGTCCCTGGCCGGTCCATCCTGTTTCTCACTTGCAGTAGGAAGAAGGTGTTTCTCATCCTCCTCATGCCCCTGCGGAAGGATATCTCCTGAGTACAAACTCATGAACTATTTTGCGGCTGGGGTATCAGCAGATAATGGGCAATGCCTGCCCAGGCTTTCCCAAAATACCACTATCGCTGAATTACACCAGTCAAAGTGCTGTATGGCTGGGTAGAAAAGAAATAGTGCTGCATGGACCCAGCCCTCGTTGGGTAGACTCGGAGAAGGATGCCATAAATGTCTGGAGGGAAGCCAGTTGTATCCATGACATGCAGAAGCGACCCTCTTCACCCAGCTGTTTTCCTTGTTTTGGAGCCTTCCTATTATTTTTAATAAGTTGTTCATGCTTTAATCAATCAGGCACATGCCGCGGGAATCCTGCCGGTTGAGGGGACCGATGAAGCGATTGACTCCAGATGGGAAACGTCTAAGTAAGGAGTGTTCCGATAGCCACAGTTCACAACAAAGCTCGCAGGGAAGTGGAGACCGGTGCCGAGGTGGAGTGGGGGGAATTGGCCTTTTCATCGTGTCCTTTTGCAGCCAAGACATCGCAGGGAGTTCGTGAGACCCAGTGTTTTAATTGCTTGCAGGTCAGGCAGGTCCCTTAGGTTATGGGGTTGGAGAGGAAAAAATACTGATAATGCAGATGAAAATTCCAGTATCGGGATTCATTCGGCACAAGGCCAAGGGGAATAACTGGTGAGAGAGTGGGTGCTGCACCAAAGAGGGGTTGCAGGGGCAGGTGGGGCTGGTGACGGTGACTGCAGCAGCCTCCAAGGGATCTATATGCACGTCCCTGTGCTCCTGCGTTATTGCAGGACAGGCTCATCCCGGCTGGCCACGCTGCCCTTCCAAGGGGACCGTGAGCTGCAAAGGGTGACGCTGCGCAGAGCAACAGGGACTCGGAGCAGGATTTAAAGACGATACGAGAATGGGATGGCTAGGAATACGGCATAGATACTCTGCTTTAAACTCCTGGTGTACTTCATGTTTGTTTTTCGTGCAAGCCCTGAGATGCAGGAACTTTTCAAAGACCAAGCGTAGCACCGATGGGGCACCGATGGATGGTGTCTGCAATAGCTCAGCTGAGTAGAGTCCGTCTGGTGCAGGCTAGACTTGAAAGCATGCTTGCTTCTAAACTAGGGTTCACAAATGAACCCAGGCTCCTGGAAGACAGTTTGTGTGTGCAAGAGAGAAAACCCCTCTGGGCAACGTGTGTCTTTTGGTGATTCTGCATGTCCTGAGCGTGTTCCCTTGGGATGAGAGGTACGTCCGGGGACGGATGCCCACGAGAGGATGGTTATTTATGTTCACGTGGGAGCTGGAGGTGGCACGTTTAAGAGCAGGTTGGGGTGTGTGTCTGGTACAAGCTGACATTGCTTTAAGACTAGAATAGGTTTACATTTTCCACCTTCCAGGCAATCACTGAGGAAAGAGATTGTCTCATTTTTTCATGTGCATATATCTCGTCTCCGAGTTGCCGAGGCAACACTGTATATGTTTGCAGGCTGGAAGGATCTGGGGATGGAAAATGAAGCCAGGGAGTGGACTGAGGAGAGAAGTCCAGAAAAAAATGTTTTGCGGCCGATTGGTTAGCACTAATTTAAGCCCATCTCCCGGGATTAGTCATCAAATCTGAGATTTCCATTTTTATTATTTTAAATCAACCGCACTTGCTCTTGGGAGGCCGTTTTTCATGTTAGAAATTAACCTCGTAGAGATTTAGCCGGTGGAGGCTGTAGGATGGGAGCCAGCAGGCAGGGTAATACCATAGAAACATAAACAAGGTACAACATCTCGCTCTACCGGCTGGTGGAAAGCTGAGCCCCCGGGGAGCAGCGGCTCCGTGGCGGTGCAGCCCGCTGCTTCGAGCTTGACGGGAGGCACCGGGATACCTGGATTTTCTCCATGGCCACTCAGTGTATGATTGTGGCTCATACATTGCTCTGGGGCTTGTTTTTTTTTTTTTTAAAATTAGGATGCTTCTGGTGCAGGGAGAAGCCACTGCAAGGGTGTGCCTGGACAAATACTGTGCCAGGGAAGCTCCTAGTTGCAGGCGATTGCCGGAGAGTCCTGTGGCACTGGTGAAGGTTTTTATAAATTTCTTTTCCTCCCGGGTCTGGGGTTATCACTCCCCGCAAGCATGAGCTACTGCGGGATCTTGCTGCCTCTGTGCCGTGGCCTCGAGTTTGCTCCCAGCGGCGTGCGAGTATGTGGAGATAGATGGACACTGCCCCGAAGCTGCAGCATCCCTCGGGCATGGGAAAGGAGTGAGCCCTGGGGGAGGTGGAAGCAACTTTTGTGGATGCCTTAAAGAGCTGAAGGAGGGCATTAATGAGAATAATGAGTATCTATGAGCTGCCGCCACTCAGAAAGTCCATGGGAGCTTTCCATCTGCTCTGGAGAGGTTTTTGGGGATAGCATCTTTTAAGTTCTTACTGATTTTAAGGTTTATTTATTATTAAGGTATCTTGCAGCCTGTGTTGCCCTGGCACTAACAGAACTGGAGCCTGTGCATGCCATAACCATGCAGGCGCTTTCCTCCCACCCATCTTTCCCACCGCCGCTTCTCCAAACCCATCCAGCACCTTTCCCCCCCCCAGCCAGCTGCCTGCCCGATGAAAAGGCCCTTTCAGCTCTCCAAAGCATTTTGGGGGTTTCCTCAGGAACAAATGACCTTCTCTTTACCTCTTCGCCCCGCACCCCTGCCTTTCAAAGGCATTTTGTGCTGAAACTTCAAAATGCTTGGCAAAAGGCTGGTATTTCTGCCAGGCGGCTTCCCCCAGCTTTTCTGATCTCAAGCAAATAAATAAGGTAAGAACTTCACAAGGACAGGTAAAGAGGCAGAGGTGATGGTGCCATTTCTGTTGGAAAGCTGGCATTCCCCACCTCTGCTAAATGAGGTTTAGAGAGGCCACCTGGTACGTGTCTTTCTAATCTCATCATTTTATTTCGCTGGACCGGGGGGCTTTTTTAGTTCTTTCTTTTTGTCAGTCGCTTGGGAACAGACTTATAAATAGACGACCTGTCCGAAGTGCCAGGAGTTGGTGTTCAAAAATCCTCCCTGCAAGAAATACAAGATTTGATAAGAAGTGTGTGGAAGGAGTTGCTGATGCTGAAGTCACCCCGGGGTATTTCTCCAATCTCCCCCTGTCCCCCCTCTGGTCTCCGAGCCCTTCCCTGCAGGTGGCAGTTGCGTCGGGACATGGAGGGGTGACATCCGTCCCTACCTGGGGAGAGCAGGCTTAGCTGGGTGGGGATGTGGCTTGGAGCAGCATATGGAGGGTGGTTACAGCCGGAGCATTTTCAGCTGTTGGGAAAAAAGGCTGTAAAATACGATTCCCACCATAAGCAGCCCTCTGGGTTTGGAGTACATCAAATTGGGTATTTTGCCTCTGGCAGAAACCAAAACCTGATGTGCCACAGGATGGTAAAACCCTCGACTAATCCCTTTAATTGTTTAATACCACAGCCAGCAAGGAAATGTTTTCTGATCCCGTTAATCTTTGCTGTGAAAGAAAAGCTTCTGTAACTGTATCCATAGCTAGCAAAAAAACCCAGTTATTCCCATAGTCCAAATCCCAGCCTTTCTCTAGCCATCGCCCTGCGCAGAGCCTGCAACAGCACCTTCAGCAGGTTAACGGGAGAGCAGGAAAGATGCTGGCTGCAGCCTTTAAACCTCCCAAAAATAGAAAAACAATGAGGGTGAAGCACGAGGCCGGCCGAGGTCCAGCTCGGCAAGAGACGGGAGCGGGATGACGGAGGGCACGCGGCGGGGCAAGGCGAAGGGGCTGTACCCCAATTCAGGGGATGCTGCAGGGAACCGCCTGGCTCCCCAGCAGGGTTTTTAGCCCCTCCGGTTTCCTAAGCACCACACTTCATACAAAGGGGAAGAGAGGAGAAGCTCGGAGGGAGAGAGAGAGGGTGTTTCTGGTATTGAGCAGCGGTGCAGTGCTATTTCTCTCGGCAGCTGACAGTGTAAATGCATTTCCTGGCAGGCAGCTCGTTCTGTATTAAAATTCTTGATGAAGATTATTAAAGTGTGTTTATGAAAAGCCTGCGAGTGCTTCTTGGACTCTAACCTGCCTTTTCAAAATGAGATGTTTGGGTGCGGGCTGAGCATTCGTGGGTTATTAAAACCAGCCTGTCCAAACCCACCCGCTCCATTGGCAAAGCGCGATATCTGTAGCAACCTGGATGGGCTGAGCCCCCTCCAGCTGGGGACCGGTGTGTGGGGTGACTGCAGCCGGTGCAACCCCTAGCCGTTCCCCAAAACCTCGCTGCAAATGTAGTTGAGTGCGTTGCATCATTTAAGGAAATGCTCATGTCCCCCAAAGGGATAATTCGGAGCCGCGGTGCTGTGTTGAAGCCCAGCTCTCAGCCCCGACGGGGGCTATGGGGAAGACGTGGGGACGGCCGCAGCAACCAGCCCTCCCTTTGTGCCAGCAAAGCTTTTGGGAGACATTTCTGCCCTGGACACAGAGCCCTCGACTGCCACACGCAGACAAACATCCCACCTCCTCTGCTGATGCCGAAAGGTCCCTGTCACCCAGAGCCAGGGTGCTCGTGGCCCGGCTACCGCACACCCCTTGCAGACACGCGTGGGCACAAATATGCACCCAGCTGCATGCGCGCCTGCAGCCTGATTCCCTTTTTCTATATTTTCTTCCCTTCCCGGCCTGAGGTAGGATTTTTTTAACGTGGGAGACCAGGTTGTATATCTAAATATATGTCCTTACAAAAAAAAAAAAGTTTCCAAGAACAATGGTGGAAGCAGCCCAAAAATGTGCTAAGAAGGACGAATGCATTAGGATTGGAGTCCAAGCAAAATATCAGAAGGGTGAATCAGAAAGAAGGAAAGGAAGGGGGGAAAAAAAAAAAAATAGAAACGTATGGAGTTTTTAAAAAGCTATTTATTCTTTTTAATGTTAATGGCAGCTTTTCAATTTGAGCTTTGAGTGCTGGAGAAATGTGTCAACTGCTCCTGCCCTGAGCCATACTTTGGGGGCATACAAAAGCATTGTTGCGGTGACATGTTCAAGCTGGTTTCAATCCAGCCCCATTTAGCCATTGCAAAGATGTCTTTGCTATTATTGTTATTAATTAGGCTCATTAATTTATGTTCTGCGCTTTCTTACAGCTTCCCCATCTCTGTGCAGCATGATTCCCTAGCGATGCTTGATTAGTGGGGCTAATTAGCCACCCCACCCCTGGTTTTAGACCCTGCACCTCTGGTTTCAGCCCTAGCCCACCAGTCTTCTTCCCTTGGGGCAAGCCTGATAGAAATAAACTGTTGGGAGTGCTTTACAGTAGTTTCTTGAAGGGGGAAAAGCTGAGCTGCTTTGTAAATCTTCCCTCTGTAGGAAAACGGGAGATGCACTCATGGGTGCCGCATAGGAAAGGCGTTGGTTGAGCAGGTCAGTAGCCCAGCAGAAGTAAAATACGTGGGTGATGCTGAAGTCATAGGTAGCATTTTCTGGAGCAGGGACAGCCCCCTGTCCTCTGGAAATGGCATCCGTGCATCGCACCGGTTTTTGGTTGGTGTGTTATAACAGTGGTTATAGTGTCCGATGGTTGCTGCACTCTCGAGCATCGCTGTATGCATCCTGCAGGTCTCTCTCCCCTAATTCAGCGATGTGCTTTGGGCAGGCGAAACCCAAGTTGTCTTCTGCCTTGCCTCTCCAGCTTCCTCCTTTATTTGTGCTTTGATCTGTCCCTTTGCTTTCTCTGAGCTAATGGCAGCTCAGACCCCGTTCCTGTGTCATCAGAGGTTCCAGCTAAAAGAGGGCCGATTGCACAGAGTAGATGGAGAGGCCGTAAAAAAGAAAGTAATAAAATCTTGGTTTTGATTGCGTGAAAAGGGAAGAAAATTTGTTCTCCAGGCCAATCAGGATGGCGTGGTGGCTGCAGTTGGAGGTGGGAGGAGAAAGCCCAGATTCGTACTTACCCCTGGTGACTGCAACATCCGTCAGGGCTAAAGACAATCTGTGTCTCATTAATCATCTGATATAAACAGAGGGAGTCTCACTGGAACAGAGCGGTGTCACTGGATGAATGGCCTGGAGTTGGAAAATAAACATTTCAAACTCTGCCTCGGCGTTTATTTTTGCTAAATGCCTTCGCTGTGCCTGGGCGTTTTGCTAGCAGTGGGGTACCGCTGCCCCAAATCTATCCCCAGGAGCGCGGCTGGAGCGTGAGCTGGTGATGCCGGGCGAGAAACGCACCAAATAGAAGTGCAAGGAAAATTTTGGAGCAGCCAAAGTAGTAGCCTGTCCTGGGTGCTTTCATGCTTGGAGCTAAAGGGTTTCTCCTGCCCTGGGGAGCTGCAGAGGGGTTCCTCTCTTGCCTTGGTTTTTTTTAGCAGGTGGGAAATGGAGCAGCGACGCAGCCTGGTTGGACTTGCAGGCAGGCCTGCCTCTTCTCACCTTGGTCCCACAAACTTGTGGTCAGCGGTGATCCAGGGAGGTGGAACTTGCAGAAGTAGTTGGTGCGTCTCCGTCAAATGCCCGGCATGTTCACGCACCACTGGATTTCCACAAACAGCAGTTGTTTTTTCTACAAACCTCTTATGCCTGTTGGTTCCACCCCAGCCCTTCCCCTCTACAAAAACCCACCAGGTGCAGTCTGGAATCCATGCTCACCCAAATACGCCTCTAATTCTGATTTATTAAGATGGTTATTGTATAGATGATTAGAAACATATTCTGGGAGATTTAACGGCCTCGGAACAGACATGTAGCCATTACAGAGTTGTTAATCCTTTATAAATATGTTTTTAATCATGCCAGTATTTAACATACGATAACTGTCCTATTAAACGTAATGTATAGCTGGCAGCCTTGTTATAAAGAATTGCAAGCTTTTTTTTTTTTTTTTTCCTACAGGCTCATTAACTTCTGCTGCTCAGGAGATATTACCAAAACCACAAGTGGACGGCTCAGCTCAGATATCCAACCCTTCCATGTCCCACGAGGATCCCGGCTGGTGCTTGCACTTGCTGTACGAGGACCTTCACCAGGAGAGGGGTTTGCTGAGGCCCCAGCAGGTGAGTGGCTTTCGCTCCGGCCGTGGACTCGCTACCTGCTTATTTTTAGCATTGCTCGGCGCATCTTGTTTCACCTTTGCCATGCTATCTGCTCAGGTTGTATAAAAGCATTGTCAGTGCTTACAACTTCAGTAGCTGGGTGAGCTCTGCTAAAATAAACCTATTATATCTTACTCTGGTGCGTGCATGCAGTGTGGCAGCAAAAGCACTATTTCCATCTGCAGACCGGGAGCTTTGCAGAAGCGCACAAAACGCATGCAAGCATACTACTGCATACGCAGCATAGCTCATAGCACGGTGCATACCCCCTCCTGTGTATCTGCTCTGACATCAGGAATAGTAAATTCCATTAGCAATGACATTTTGGGCTTTACGTTTCTGGTGGTGAGAAGAAAACAAGCACCCCCCAGCTATGCTCGGTTGAAAAATAAATGACATAACCTGGGCTGGCTTTCCATGTGCCTCTTGACTTGACGTGCCATCCAGCTTGGTTCCCATCCAGCTGACCAGCCATTCCCAAGGATGGGCTGGTTACAGGAGAAAGTAGGTTGAGAAGGGGAAAAATTTCCACTAAATTAAATTATTTTAGCTGGAAAAATAAACCCTCGCCGCAGCTTGAAGCAAATGCCTGCCTGGCGCCTCCCCTGCTTAGCATGAGATGCAGCCGTGCGGCAGCAGCGCGCTCTCCCATCCAAACTGCTCTGTGCCGAGCCGAGGAAAAGCAGATGAGTGTGAGACCCCCCTCGCTCCCCCAACATCCCCTCGGCACTGTCCCCCAGCGTGCCACTCACGCGATGTGTCCCTCGGTGCCAAATAACCAAAGCTTCATGGGGAACGGGTAGCAACCCTTTGCTTTTTGGAGTGCCAGCACCCTGGCATGAAGCCTTTGTTCTGGTACCACTGGGGCAGCCCTGTCTGACCCCCTTTTGCGGCTCTTTTGTCTCTGGGTCTCCAAACTAATGCTTTTTGTCCCCAACACCACGCTGCCCCTCTCCCCCCGGCCCCCTTGG
>NW_009230122.1:106273-106789 GCF_000690835.1 Fulmarus glacialis
ACGGCTCTCCACACCTAGGTCACGTCTGGGCACTGGCATTTATTGGGACCGGGCTGCTTCGGGCACCACGAATGAATTGTGCACAGAGGGAGGATGGGGAGACGGGGTCAGTGGTCGGGGAACGCGGGCAGCAGCCGAGGAGGCAGCCCCCATGTCTGCAGAGGGGTCCTGGGCTCAGCGCTTGAGCACAACTGTTGTCGAATATGGAGTTTTGAACACATTTTCCTAAAATTGGTTCATTTGCACGGTTCTATGGGGGGAAGAGGCCTGGGTGCTCTGGGCTGGTGGCTTGTTGCTGAGAGTGCAAACGAAACATCCCACTGGACCGTTCTCCAGCAGCGCTGCAAACGCAGAAGCAGCCAGAGCGGCGAGGGTTAAGGGACGGAGTTATTTCCAGCTCCCTTTGCAGTGTCCCCCTCGCACCCCGCCATGCCTCGGTGGTGGCTGGGAGCTCCGCAGCCCCATGTGCTGGTGCTTGGAGCGGGGGCTGGTTGGTTTGGAAGGGGACCGCGCTTT
>NW_009230122.1:106855-112697 GCF_000690835.1 Fulmarus glacialis
CAGCCTCGGCGCTCGTCGCACCCAGCAGCTACCTGGGCTGCCGGCACGGCCAAATATTTTCATCGCCAGGTGCTATTTCCGTGCCTGACCACCCCGCGGTGGCAGATGTTGGTGTGTGGGTGGGATGCTTGCAGGGCTGGAGAGACCTGCCACCCCCATCCCGTCTCCCCGTGATCCCATCCAGCGCGGCTGTTTCCACTGCAGCCCTGGCTCTCCCTTTCTGTGAGATATTTCCTCGCGTTGCTCCGTGTATCTTCTGCAAGGTGATGGGCTCCGTCTGAAATGCTCCGCGGTGGTCACGGCGCGGAGTGCGATGGGTACCAGGAGCCTGGAGAGGACGCAGGAGGTTTGCAGAAGCGAGCGAGGATGCCCAAGAGTTGCTGTGGGCAATGTGGAAAGAACAGGGGGAAAAAAATCAGGGCTATGACTAAGCCTGGTCAAGGATGGTGGGTTTCTCCATCCGCGCAGACCTTTTCCTCCGTGAAATGCTCTCTTTACTTTTAAAAAAATGAAACCTGCATTTTGTGTGGCTAAAATCCCAGAAGGAGGATGGTCTGGGGGAAAGGGGGAGCCGAGTGAAGCAGGGCTGTGCTGGTAGCTCCAGGCTGGGGGGCAGTTCATGGCCCCCCGGTCGCCTGGGGCTATCAAAGACTGCATTGGGCTAGTGCTGGGCTCCGCTGTGGGGGAGAGAGTGAGACCGTGTCTGTGGGAGGACCTGGGTCAGGGCTGGGAGGCAGCGTGCAGGAAGGGGCAAGAGCAGCTGATGGGCAGCCTTAGCAAACCTCTACTTTTTTTTTTCTTCTTTCTTTTTTCCTGTTAGAAAAAGCTCGCCTGGGGAGGTTTTCCTGCTAGCCTTCCTCTGCGCTGCCGGAAGGCCAAGCAGAAACTTCCCCGAGGGTGGCCGACTTTCCATAGCTGCTTTCCCAAGGGATTTCTCCCCCATTTCTCCGAAACTCTTCTCCCTGTCTGAGCAGCTGTCGAGCAGGGACGGTGCAGGGCCAGGTCACCCCACGGACCTCTCTCAGCCCGCAGCAGCAATAAAGCTGTCGGCAGAGGCAGCGGCGCGGTCCGGGCGGCCGCGTGCTGGAGATGTACTTAGGAGAGGCTGAGCTGCCGGCTCGACCCGGCTTCCCTTCGATCGCCGCGTGTCTCGCCCTCCGTCACCGCCGCCGGCATGTGCCAGGAGACAAAGCTGGCGCTTCTCCCGCCAGCGAAGCGGCGAGCCGTCAGCCAAGACGTCTGGTGAGAAGGAAGAAGCCTGTCTGCGAGCGCCAAGGGGAAGCCCTCCGCCGACCCTCTCTGCTCGGTCTAGCTTCTCGCCGGTATTCGCACAGCCGGGAGCGAGCAGCCTGAGGCTCTGTCTGGGTCTCGGCGGCCATCTGGAAGGGAACCGTAGGGGATCGGCAGCCCTGATGCAACGCACGTGCCGGAGACGAGCTCGCCCTTTCCCAAAGCGTAACCTCGTCCTTGCTTTGCCCATGGGGAAACTGAGGCAGGACAGTCCCAGAGGTGGTGCACCACGACCCTTCGGTCTCCCCCGAGGACTGCCTGCCAGCAGAAAGCAGAGGGTTTTAAAGAAATGAGGTATCTCCATCCTGTCAGAAATTCAAAAATTTCTGACTGTCGGGTTCATTTTTAAATTTAGAAGTTTGGAATTTCAGCTAAAAAGAAATATTCGCCAGAAGAAATATTTCCTTTTGTCTTTACAAATAAGACAGAATATGAGAGAGGAATAAGGGCACAGTACAAGGCACTAACCCTCCTGAAATGCAATGCTTTCATAATCCTGAAAAGGTGTTTTCATCAAATTGAAACATGCCTGCAAAATGCTGTCTGGCAAAACTCTATTCAGCTGGAAAAACACTGTCTAGCTCTCTCTCCCTTCAAGTTATCTCTCTAGACCTCATACAAAGTCTTATTTATTCACTCCCTTTTCAGATGGTCTCCATTTCTCCATCTCTAGGCATCCACAAATCATGATTTGCCTCTCTATCATCAAAAAACCATGAAGGACTTTCTTTTTAATTTCATTTTCGTTGTTCCTGTTCCTTCTGCGGTTTGATTCACTCTTGGATATGTCTGAGCTTCTCAGTGAGTCTCGGAGGTAGAAACACGTTTTGTTCGTTGGCACTTAAGATGCTAATGAAATTATTCAGCCCCAGCATGTGAAATCACGCAACCCTTAGATATCTTTGAATTTATCAGCACTGCAATAGGGCTGTCTACGTGTAGGGTTATAGGACAAGAGCGAGAAGTTGGTGTTACCCCAAAACCATGTAGTATGTGAGCTCAGGGTCTTATGGCTGTCTCCTCTGCTTAGTTTTTTGGGATCTGGAGGCACTCGGCTGAGTTTTATGAGCAATCCTATCTGTCTATGCCTTTGGTTTGGGAAGGGTACGTGGGGGTGTCTGTAAAAGCAGCTCAGGGTGCAGCCCTGAGCCGATGCACACGCGCGGTTTGCAGTGCTCTCGGCACACGGTGCTCCCGGGAAGCGTTTAAAGGGATGATGGAGATAGTCGTGCGCAGGAAAGCGGCTCCCTGCCGCCTGTCCCGGGACACGGGGGCAGCCATTTGGGACCTTTCTGCTTCAGTCCCTGTCTCCTGTGCTATTTCTGTTCATCCTGGTACCCAGGGAAAGCAGGGGTCAGGAGAAGCCGAGTCCCTTTCCAGTGTTGCCAGAGGGCTTGCTGAGGGATAAAAGAGGTATTTCTGAACCAGTCTGACTTTCTCACGGGAAGAGCAGGCTCGGGCCTCCAAATTACCCCCTGCCTGTGTGTATTTGTGCATGTGCAATCTCCCTGACATCTCTTCCCCCATGGCAAATGCTTGCCCTGGCCGAGCCCCCGTTGTCCATCCCCGTGGCCTCGGGTACCGCGGTGATGGGGTGACAGCACTCTAAGGTAGGTTGTTAGGATGGGGGTCCAGCGGTGCGCTGGAGGCTGTGTGATTTCACATTTCCTTTTCAAAGCTGAGGATGCTCGTTCAATCAGCAGACCAGTGAACCCACCAGTCCCCAAGGCCAGCTGACAGCTCGATTGGAAATAGATATGGTCCCCATCCCGCCCTCGTGTTGTTGTTAGCAGATGGGCTCGGAGGCCTCCAGGTTGGGTCTGTTGAGAGGACGAGCGAAGGAAAATTGTTCTCATCTGAACAAACACAATCGGTTGTTGCCAGCAGCTCCAGTGCCCCAGCAGAGGATTCATATGGCCAACCATTATCCCAGTCTGGGTAACTGGTTTGACTGGCAGGTCAGAAGGAGCTATCTGTCTTTAGTGGATATTTTCCAGGGATGTTGCATTGCTCGTCCTCCCTCCAGCTCCCATCCAGGTGATGGAGCTGAGCTGGTGCGGGCACCCTTGAGCATTGCCCTTCTCCAGGGACCACCACTCGCCTCTGATACAGGAAAGGTTTCTGCAGGCGTGATTGCACTTGCCCAAATGACAGGAGAACAGGCTCTCGAAGCAGGAGGAGGTGACCTGTTAGGGCTCATGGTGCTGAAGTGAAAATGCTGCAACCGGCACGAGCTTTGCCTTTTAGACTCATTTGCAGCAATTTGCTGTGTTGGCTTCATATCAGATTAATCAGTGTCTATCTCTGTGCAGGCTCACGTGTTGGCTGCTGACTCTCCTGGAGGTGAGCTGCTGATGGACAGTATCTTGCAGAGCCAGCTATACCCTGCTGAGTTCACACCAGGTAATAACCTCTGACATATACATCTCTCCAAACACTTTTGGCCCTTCTCTATGTGTCACCTAAAACGAGCCCGCGTCCTGCCTATGGGACCTGTTCTGTATAGCCTCAGGTGGGGGATGCGTCACGGTATGTGTCACCTTTACGGAGTTGCATTGCAAAACCATCTGTTAAAATAGCTCGTGCCGCTCACAGCAGATAAACCTGTGGCTTCCCCCACCGCAGTGCTCTGCAGGGAGGACGTGGGTTTTCCCAGGGCTGCGGAGCGTGACCATGCTGCGAGCTGGGCGATCCTGGCAGATGTCCTAACTCCGCGTCGCCCAGCCAACCTAAACAGGACCAAGTGACCCAGTAACATATATTATATTATATTATATCTCCTGTTCACAAATGCAGGCCCTGGGGTTGCTGCCTGCTGGGTGTCTGCTGCAGAGGAATTTCTCTGCCCTGAGCAGGGGGTGGCTCTGGGCCCCAGGGGATCCACTTGGTTGTTTGGGGAGGAAAATATCTTCTCTCTGTCTTGGCCAAGATAACAGAGCCCAGACTTTTGCTTCTTCGTGTGCGATGTGAACATCACGAGTATGAGATGGGATTGTCTCCATCGGTACTGGCTGAGCTCAGCCACGCTCGGGTTTGTTGCATGGTGGCTGTTTTAATGAGAAACCTTCCCTAGAAAACCTCGCCTGGCTGCAACTCAAACCAGCCCTTACGCCCTGCTTAAGAGAGTCTCGTATAGCTTCGATCTGTTCCTAATTGCCATAAAGCAAGCCAAACCCCACCTGCTTCCTACCACCCACGGATAGTCCACCAGGCCCACTTCTCCTGGAGAACTGCGCAGGTTTAAACTCACCTCTTATTGCTACCGTCTCCTGTAAGACATTTCCAAAGCGTCTGACAAAAAAACATTCAAAAACCTCCCTGAAGTGGGAACCTGCTCAGGGCCTGAAGGACGTCTCGTTTTCTAACATCTTCTCTACCTTTCTGGGTACCTCCTGGCACCAAGAGATGGAGGGGGCAAGAAAGGCTGCAAAGCTACTTAAATTGTGAGTAATTTTTCCTCCTTCAAACCGCAGTGCCCCGCACAGCACGTGTACCCCATCGGTGCAAGGAAATGGCATCCGCGTTCCTCTTTTACTGCTCACTCGCTATTTGGTGATTAAGAAAACGGGGGAGCTGGGGGCACTCATTCTTGACCTCGGGGAAAGCAGGAGGCTTATAAAAACTCTAAGTGCTGCAGGAATTACGAGGCAATTAAAAAAATCAGGCCAGAACTGGGACCGCGTCAATAAAACCGGGAGGAACTGATGTCAGCTCCGTGCAGGACGCGGGGACCGAAGCCTCTGCCTTCTCCTCCCAGCGCTGAGCCCACGGGATCGGCGGAGCTGAGGCCTCACGCTTCCCACCGGCGTGTATTTGGAAACGTAGGAGAAAGAGGAGATTTCGAGGCTGGGGTGGGCTTTTTATTTTTCTCAGTGGATTCAGCTGGCCTGAATCCCTCCCCCCAAATGCAAATTCTACGCAAGCCCAGGCAGGGGGTGGTTTATGAACGTGAGATGAATAGCCACCAAAAAAAGCAAAAATGAATATTGAAGGGTTGAGGAGGGATCCCAAATCATCGTTTTGGGATGTAAGAGGCCCAGCTCTAAGGAGGGAGCATATTTTGCTTGCCACTGGGTCATAAGTTTTAAAACCAGGGAAGCTGTTTTTTATTTATCAAGAATTTTATCAAGACTCAGCTTGGGTTTCCTGACCTGATAAGAACAAGAAGAGAAAAATCAGCTGGGATCAGCGGGAATCAACATCCACTGGTTTTCCGTTTCTCATTGCACTGCTGATTTCTTTCAGATCTGGGTCTTTCCAAGAGCGGGGACTAATGTCCTCAGAAGGGCTTGTGGCTCAGGATCGTCAGGCTGGTGTTTGAACGTTTCTCTTAGGTGTAAGTGATTTCTCGTGCAAACCACTTGAGTTAAAGTGCGTGGTGACAGGGAGCAAAGCCTATTCTCTGCTTCCTCTTAGGAAAGTCCCAGAGAAACGTCGTCCGGCTCTTAGCCCACGGTGAGAGCATTTGCCAATGTCCTCTGACCAGTTTTAAAGCAGGAGGAGGCAAAAAAAGAGGAGTTTGTTTTCTGGTCTGTGCTTGCTAAACTCCCGT
>NW_009230122.1:112728-115531 GCF_000690835.1 Fulmarus glacialis
CAGGTTTACTCAGCTTTGGTCATTTATTTACTTGTCTACACTGGAGTGCTGGCTGGATCGGAGCGATGCAAGCACATTTATTTAGGGTGGACTAGGACTTAGACTGGCCTAAATGTCTAAAGAGGGTCCTGGGGTGCAGGGCGAGCTTCCTTGGGTTCGGGCTCGGTTTGGCCGCGTGCTGCTCGGCGGCTTGCCTCCTTACTGTTTATCTCTTCCTCTGGGGAGAAGGAAGTGGATCCACTTCACGTGAAGTGAAGTTACATAAACCGTGGGGGCCGATGGGGATAACTTGGAAATGAAACGGTCGGTCGGGCTGGCAGCCGGCCGGGGGTTGACTCGCACCGTTGCTTTTAGGGACCGGACTGTTTCAGAAGCGAAATGCCATCGGCGCCTATTAATGCGATAAAAACCATTGGTGCTTGGCTGCTAGGAAGAAGCAGGGCTTTGGTGTTTGAAAGCAGGGTACCCAAAACCAGAGGCAGACCAAATTGTGAAGCTGAGAATGAGCACAGCTCATTGCACCCACCTGTTTCCAAAGCCCTGGAAAGATTGCCGTGGCAGAATTGCATCGCACCACCTGCGTTCGGAGGGAGAGGGTCCGGGGTGCGCAGTGTGTGTGTCGCTGCCGTGCCAGGCTGCTTTCCATGCAGATGGCTTGAAATTTTTGTAAAACCGCACATTTCGTGTTTTGGCTAAAAGCATTTGACTGGCTTGGGGGATAAGTGTTTGGGGCTGGCGGTGAAAATTCAGGGTGACAGCTGAATTGGGGAAGATGCTGGGGGGCAAGTACCTCGACCTCCCAGCTCAGTCCTTGCTGCTTTTGGGGCTAGATCCTGGGAGGCACCAGCCTGGTGCTCAGGGCTCCAACAGCCCGATGCACAACCCCCAGCCAGCGTTGCATAAACGCTGCATGGAAATAAGTGGAGTTACCCCAGCAGAAAGCGAGTGAGCAGGACGCTTTGCCCCCTCTGCGTTCTGCCAGCCTGGCTACGACTCCAAGGGAGCAAAGATCAAGGTCTGGCGTTCGTGGTGCCCTATGACTCCGCTGATTCCTGGCTATAGAAATTAAAAGCCTGGAGGAAACAGTCACCTCCGACGTCCTGCGCAGGCTGATTCAGAGGCGGGGGGGACGGGAAACACAGGCTTGCTGTCAGGCTGCTCCCTCCGCAGCTGCTGCAGCGAGCAATGCTTCGAAGCCCTAACTCCTGCTTGGTTTGCATGGGTCTGCTGGGACAGGCTGCCCTCCCAGCAAAAGCTCTGCTGCTTGAGATGACGGCTGGGATGAAGGGTGGGCACACCTCGAGCCTGAAAGCACCCAACCAGCCCCAAATAGGACTCTTTTTTTAGGTGTAGAAATACTCTGTATGAGGGGTCTGGCGTCTTGTGAGCTTGGCACGGTAGCCCTGGTTAGCAGACCGTTGTGCGGCAGGGGCTGTGCAGGCACCGGTCCCTCGCCCCAGGCTAACCCTGCTTTTTGCAGCTCCATTTTTACAGGCAGCGAGGCCCGAGAGCAGCTCGTTAGCTTCCCTGCTTGCTCAGTTTATATTTGCTGGCTTTTTCCTCCCTATAAAACGAGAATGCACAAACACAGGCTCGTGCTAAGGGAGTGGGTTAGGAGGCAGGAGAGGAATGACCTTTGCAGGGAGGCTTTGCCACCTCTGCTGCAGAGAGCAAACCTTTCCCTGCCCTCACCAGTTCGGCATGGGGCTCCCATCATAGGAAAGGGACATTGCATGGGGTCTCTGCAAGCAGGGGGCCAAGCCAGGGAGCAGAGAGCTCTTCGCCTGGGTTTTGCCCTCCTTGCACACCAAAGGCAGTGTGTCTGGGTTATCCTCATCTCCCGACAGGTTGTTGTTTTTGAGATAAACCTCAGAAGCCCTTTAGCAGAAGGATTTGCTCCATCCGTGTTTCAGAGATGGGGAAATTGAGGCGTGAGGCAGAGACGGGATGCCCTCGCTGTCCCCTAAGGCGCAGGGAGGAGGAGAGAGGAGTTTATCCTATGGCCTTAATGTCCCTGAGCCCTTCCCACTTGTCCGTGACGCTCTGCCTTCCTGGCCGGAGATGACGGCTCCGGAGCACAGGACTCAACTCTCTTATCTGCCTGCCCCGTCTGGTTCCCCCGGTGCCAGCTCCAGATCAAACACGAGGAAGCCAAGGGTCCGGGCTATCACCGCTCTCCTGGGAAGCAGATAGCAAACCGTGTCTCTGCTGACCTTCACAGCTCTAAAGGCAGCAGATCTGGTGGAGAAAGAAGGATTTTGTTTCCTGGGGGACAGCCCCCCCCCATCCTCTGCCCCTCTTCCAGGTGGGCAGGTGCTCCCCATCCCTGTTGACTTCAGGTTTGGGGTATCCCACAGGTAGGGTGTCTCCAATAAGCTGAGCAATATCTGCTTTCACAGCTTTGGGAGGAAGCACTGGTAAAGCTAACTCACAGGTAACCCCCCCCCAGCCCCCATTGGCATTTGGCTACCAAAAAAATGGTGAAACAAGTCCCAGGAGCCCTTCCAAAGAGCAGCTGCCTCCTCCAAGAGCAACAAACAGGAGGTTTCTCAATGGGGCCCGCTGCCACCCGCATCTGTCTCCATCCCGCGGCGGTGGTCCTTGTGTGGCAAAGCAGTAAGGATGCAGATGTTGGATATTAAATGCCAGCAGCCGTGCTCAGCTGTTCTCCCAGGCTTTGGCCCTAGTAGGAATTAAAGCCCAGCCTTTAACAGCCCTACCAAGCACATTCCCACCCCCACATAACCGCTCACGTATCCCTGTAACCCGCTTTACAGCAAAACACCTTTTGGGCAGTCAGCAG